>NC_137543.1:158906326-159195835 GCF_963082525.1 Nesoenas mayeri
TTACTGAAAATACATATTTTAGGACTAAATTTCTACCAAAGGAAGGCTTTATTGTAAAAATTTAATAAGATATGACACTATAAAATACTGATGTAAGGTCACTTAATCAAATGTGACCTGAACACAGACAGACATGACTGACATGGTACAAGAGTGTGTCTTTCCTTACCCTTCTTGCTTTCAACAAGCCAAAGATAATCACTTATAGCAAATCTGAGACTGCCTCAGGCAATGGTAGTGACAAGGGATTCGCCTTGTAAATGAACACGGGACAGGAATATTGTGATATAACGTGGAGCAAAACATCCACAGAAGATAAACCACACTCAATAGTTCTGCATTACTTATAATTACATGGGTAATTGTTCTAATTATGCAGATATTACTAAGAACAGAAGTATATACGTATTTTTTGCAGCGCTTTAACAATTAAAATATACGTCTGCTTTTTGCAAAACGAGGAGCGAAGGAACAAGCGCAGGGCAGGGACATCGTCCCCCCGTCAAGGCTGCCCAAATCCATCATTCTCATGGCACTGGCCATTCACAAAGCAGGAAACCGTCTGAAACCTGTTTGCGGTCTTATTAAATGCTTACAATGGAGCCTTCTTGTATTAGGCACTCAGTCTTTAAATGTATATTTTCTATATTTTGAGTGAAGGTGCTTACAACACAAAATGCTGGATGCTGTTGCTCACTGACTCAAACACAAACACCCCACAAAGTTGCTTTATTTCCCCTTCTGAGTTATAAAAAAGTGCTAGAAGAAAATTCTTTGCTCCTGGTCACAGTCTCCAAACACCAACTGTGAGGATCCACGTTCTGAAGTGGTAAAAGACCCTGTGTCATTGACACCACGATCTGAAAGCACAGCCAGGACAGGTGACAAAAACGGCGTCGAGCTCTCACGACTTCGCATCACGGCAGCATGAGGGATTTTGCCAGTCTTGTCCAGAACCATTTTTTGGTGCAAGGATTGGTGTAATCACAAATTGTAATGAACCGTAAGATACTTGGAAACTCGTTCTTCATGCTTTTGTATTTGACAGGAATCAGCCGTTTGGAACGAGCACCTGGAAGACACGTCACACAGGCAGAGGGTTACACAGAGCCACCCGCAGATCCTCTGGCCATTTTCTCAAACACATCACCAGATCCAGATTTCATCCTGATAATGCAACTGGCTTTCACCCTGGAGAGCACAGTTGTGCATTGCAAGCCCTCTGCCAAAACCAATTCACTTAAATACATAGCAGGGCCCCATCTTGCACATGCTCTGATGGGAGTTACTGGAGAGAACCAGTGGAGGCTACAAAGGTGCTGAGGGGTCTGGAGCATCTTCCTGATGGGCAAAGGCTGAGAGAGCTGGGGCTGTTCAGCTGGAGAAGAGAAGCTGAGAGGGGATCTCATCCATGTTTATAAATATCTCAGGGTGGGTGTCAAGAGGATGGACCAGACTCTGTTCAGTGGTGCCCAATGACAGGATGAGGGGCAACAAGCACAGACTGAAACACAGGAGGTTCCATCTGAACATGAGGAGAGACTTCCTTCCTTTGAGGTGCCAGAGCCCTGGCCCAGGCTGCCCAGAGAGGCTGTGGAGTCTCCTTCTCTGAGACATTCAAACCCACCTGGACACCTTCCTGTGTGATCTGCTCTGGTGACCCTGCTTGAGCAGGTGGGTTGGACTGGATGATCTCCAGAGGTCCCTTCCCACCTCAACCACTCTGTGATTCTATGTGTGATAAGGCCTAATGAACCACAGCCATAGAAGAACAGAGCACAGTTTCTTGTGGAACACAAACAGTCCAAACCACCTCCAGGTGGAAGAGACAAAACAGAGACGACGCTGCTTCTAGCTGGTCGGCTTTGCTGGGTTGTCTCCAATTCTTTTTCCTCCCACCCTGATTCCTTCAGGCTGCAGACAGCACCCACCGACTGCACGGGGGAATCACTCTGCTAACCTGCTTTTTTTGAGGCATGCACAATATCAGACAGCTCTTCTGGGATTGCTGCTGCCTGAAGGAGCAGCTCTGCTAAAAAGGAACCACCCCCCTTGTAACTCTACATAGGGACACCCGCTACCAGCCACACTACGCTGCCCAGTACAAGTGATGACACTGAGACCGGGATGATGCAAGAAACTAAGATTGTGTAACTGCAGCAGATGCTTCAGTAATCTGTGGAGTTCCCAGAACTTGCCACCAAACCCTTCTGTGTGTTAGTTACCCCACGCAAACAAGTCCCTCTGTGATTTCTGTAAGCCTGCACTTAAACACGTTTTTACTGGTGGAGTTCAGGTCATTTAAAGGGTTGTTGGGCATTAAAGGGCTGTCGGGCATTGGAACAGGCTGCCCAGGGCAGTGGTGCAGTCACCATCCCTGGAGGGGTTTAAAAGATACGCAGATGAGGTTCTTAGGGACGTGGTTTATTGCCAGTGTTGGGTTAATAGTTGGACTCGATGATCTTGAGGGTCTCTTGCAACCAAAATGATGCTACAATTCTACAATTACAGAATGGCATTGCTTTTCCTGTTGTTCTAATGAAAGATACGATGCCAACAAAAGACTAGTGAAGAACTAAAAGGACTTTGCTCCAAATCTTGATGAATGGGGGTTGATGCAACATGCTAGGGGTGTTCGGTGGATTAACAGCCATTGTATGAAATGGATTAACAGCCAGGTTAGTTTTAAAGGCTGCTTCTAATAGCGATAAATCTCTGCTTAGCGAGGGGCATTTCACCCAGGGCAAACCCTGTGCCTGGGTGGACGTTCGCACACGTGAAACGTGGGTCAATGGTGAGAACCCAGGTCTGAGACCGAGTCACCGGTTCTGTAACTATCAGTTATCTATTTTCCACCTGTATTTATCTGACCTTTAAACACATCTGCGACTACCCCCCATTCTGCATTTGTGCAGTGCCCAGTAGTACAGCACTGATCTCAGCTGGACATGTTACTGTAAGAAAAATTATAATGTTGATATGAAATATTAAATGGGATATTTGTGAGATCTTACCTGGGGAAAGACTAAGAGCAAATTTGGTCTGAAAATCACATTCATCGCTTTCTAGGTAATCATCTGAAACCACGACCACCATCCTCCGACACCTGAAGATAAAGCAGTTGCAGGAAAAAGAAATAAAATGTCAAGAGAGATACTTCTCATTCTCGCTGGCACAATTATGAATTCCTCTGGATTGCTGCGGTGGAGAAATGAACCCGGCTCCATTCCAGCAGGAATTAACGACAGAGCGCGGACTTCTGACCGACAGTGACGTTACACAC
Source organism: Nesoenas mayeri (assembly GCF_963082525.1). Lineage (NCBI taxonomy): Eukaryota > Metazoa > Chordata > Aves > Columbiformes > Columbidae > Nesoenas > Nesoenas mayeri. The sequence continues at coordinate 158,909,610 of NC_137543.1, forward strand.
AAAAACCTGATTGCAGGTACACACTTGTATACTTAAAATGAAGATATCGCACTAGGTCCAGATTGTCTGTGCAATCTTTGAGCCCCTATATATTACTAACTATTACCTGCTTGCATGCTGCCTTTATTGACTGCGCATAACTGCTACTTTTTTAATATTAGAATGAACTGGACAGAGCTTTATTGTGCTCATATTACTGTGAATCCACTGATTTCATAAATTTGGGCTTTATTCTCCAATTAGTTGCTTACATTTGAGGTGCCTGGTTGTAAACTACACGTTGGGCTCTTTCCGGAAGGCTACGCCACACAACAGCCTGTGGGGCGTTGTGAGGGTCTGTTAGTACCACGTTACCTCCTCTGGAAGGCTGATGTTTAAAACCCAAACACCTGCCTGGGGATTTTTCACTCGCAATCTGGGGAGTTGCTTTCACATCCCAAAGCTCCCACCATGTCTAAGTTCCGCACAGGTCTGAAGGATCCTCAACGGCAGAGCCAAACCCCAGTGCTGTCCCCTCAATGTCCACACCATGGGGTGCAGCTCACGCACCCTGGAGCAATATTCATGTCTGTATCACCTCCACGGATGCGGCTGCAGGATATTCCAGCCCAGAGAAAAGGCATCAAGCATAAGCATCACCATAGCATCAAGCGTCACCGTAGTGGCATCTTCCTTGTGAACGCTAAGAAGCAACATCTGTAGGGATGCTCGAGTCTTCCTTCTGGAGCCAAGGGCGTAAAACAAACCCCATAAAGATATCCTTGCGGATTTTTACTGCACCACAGTGCAGGTGTAATGGTAATGTAATGTCCCCGACAACCACGGTTCACTTACCTCCTTTCTATAAGTTCTCCAGTGATGGACCACACACATGTTCCCGGCAAGACATCCCGATCAAATACACAGAGCTTCAGTTTGAACTCCGTTTGTTCCAGCTGCCTGATCATCTCCTGGACAAACTGAAGGTCTTTCTGACAGTAGCAGATGAAGGCATCAAACATCTCTGTTCCGCTCCCTGAAACCATTCACAATGTAGCTGTCATCTACTACAAACGAAGGTAATTCCTGCAGTGAACTTTTACGAGCTCCCACAGACTTTGACTCAGAATCGGGAGCTTTGACAGACGAGCTCTGGCCCAATTCGTGAAGGAAATTTAACGTTTTACCAACCCAAGTCCCCTTCAGCCCCAACTCCTGCCCACAACAGGGCTGACAGGAGGTAACGTGTCCGTGCCTTCATCACTTTGTTTCACAGTCCGGGTTGTTCACATTAACCCACGTTTCCTGGCAGTGAAGGGCAGCTGAGATGCAGACATGCAAAATCTGCAGAGGGAATAACATCCAGCCACAGGGATGGTGGAAGAGGAAGATTGTGGGAAGAGCTGGAGGGAGCAAAGTACCCAAGAGGACACGACTCTTGGATCTCACTGGGAGTTGGGCATCTAAAATATCCTTGTGGCTCTGGGTCCTGGTTCTCTAGCTCAGGTCACAGAGATTCAAACTTCCCAACCAAAACCTTCCTGCAGGCCCTTCACCCAGCAATGTCCTCACATCCCTCATCTACTGAGCTACGAGGCAGCCCTTGAAATTTGGAAACTGTGATTTTTATGGCTAAGATGTCAAGCTTGGGTACCTGAAGTCATATCCTAAGTAAATGACCCTGTTTTCCAAAGATATTAATGGCCGGCAGCTCTTGTTTATTTAGCATTTAATGAAATATTAAAGTGCTATCCTTTAAGAGCTATGTTTCTCATAATTAAGTGCCTTAATACTGCTGGATAGTTTCCCACTGTGTTATTTTTTCACTGTATCAATGTCACAACATATTTTCAAATTTTGATGCCAGCTCAAGCCTACCGCAGTGAAAAAATAGGTCAGGCTCTAAAAGCTGCTGAGAGAAGTATCAACCTAGCAGGCAGATTCAGCCCAAGAAGCATCCAGTCAACCAGAAGGGCAACTGGCTGCCAGGTCAATCGAGCTGAGGGTTCAACTTCAGGGGCACAATGCTAATCTGGGTGTCACATCAGGCAACGCTGCCATGTACAAACAGCAGCAAATTGGTCTACGGACATTTGGGGAGGGTTAATGATGTCCCCACATACGGCAGAGGTGGCCATCCAAAGTCGGGCTAGCCAGGGGAGCAACTCAAGAGGTGAGGAGACACATCTCTATTCAGCCTCAGCTGCTGCTCTGTCTGTCACAGAATCACAGAGTGGTTGGGGTTGAAGGGACCTCTGGAGATCATCCAGTCCAACCCACCTGCTCAAGCAGGGTCACCAGAGCAGGTCACACAGGAAGGTGCCCAGGTGGGTTTGAATGTCTCCAGAGAAGGAGACTCCACAGCCTCTCTGGGCAACCTGTTCCAGGCTCTGGCACCTCAAAGGAAAGAAATTTCTCCTCATATTCAGATGGAACCTCCTGTGTTTCAGTCTGTGCCCGTTGCCCCTTATCCTGTCGTTGGGCACCACTGAACAGAGTCTGGTCCATCCTCTTGACATCCACCCTGGAGATATTTATAAACATGGATGAGATCCCCTCCCAGCTTCTCTTCTCCAGCTGAACAGCCCCAGCTCTCTCACTCTCTCCTCATAAGAAAGATGCTCCAGACCCCTCATCATCTTTGTAGCCTCCGCTGGACTCCCTCCCGTAATTCCTTGTCCTTAAACTGAGGAGCCCAGCACCAGACACAGATGTGGCCTCATCCGGGAAGAGTAGGATGTTCACTGCCTCAGCACACAGCTGCACACACAGCCCAGGAAACACACGCACAAACACGCATGCAGAAACTGTTTCCTCTCCCCCAACTTCACACCCAGCCCCGCTTCAAACCTGGCTTCCTTTTTTTTTCAAGCTGGTTACACCTGCTGAAGACAGGGCAGCACAGCCAAGGCACGGGGCTCTGATGTCCTTCCCCTTGACTCCGACCTGCTGAGCTTTCAGCAGCTGCTGCTGTGTGCCAGGCTGTGCTCAGGGACCCATTTCTGGGAAGTTTCCTCCCACACATGTCCTGTGGCCTCTGTGCCAGCCCGTTCCTGGGTACAGCATTTCCCAGGGTTGCTTCTCCTCTCTTCCCTAAGGAATTAAGAAAAGTGTGACCAGCAAGTCAAGGGAGGTTCCTCCCCCGATACTCTGCCCTGCTGAGGCCACATCTGGAGTTCTGGGCCCAGTTCTGGGCTCCCTAGTTTAAGAAGGACAAGGAATTACTGGAGAGAGTCCAGCAGAGGCTACAAAGATTATGAGGGGTCTGGAGCATCTTTCTTATGAGGAGAGACTGAAAGAGCTGAGGCTGTTCAGCTGGAGAAAAGAAGCTGAGAGGGGATCTCATCAATGTTTATAAATATCTCAGGGTGCGTGTCAAGATGGACCAGACTCTGTTCAGTGGTGCCCAATGACAGGATGAGGGGCAACGGGCACAGACTGAAACACAGGAGGTTCCATCTGAATATGAGGAGAAACTTCTTTCCTTTGAGGTGCCAGAGCCTGGCCCAGGCTGCCCAGAGAGGCTGTGGAGTCTCCTTCTCTGGAGACATCCAAACCCACTTGGACACCTTCCTGTGTGATCTGCTCTGGTGACCCTGCTTGAGCAGGTGGGTTGGACTGGATGATCCCAGAGGTCCCTTCAACCCCAACCACTCTGTGATTCTGTTAACAGGAACAATGAAAATGCCTGCTGACGACCAGCATTCTGGCCAAGGCTATGAAAAGTTGTGGGGAGTAACGAAAGCAAACGGGTTTTCTGCACTTCTCATGGGGATCTGCTACAGATGAAGGCAATTCTATCATGAGATATCAGCCACTTACCGTACGGATCGTCCCTGGTGGTGATGCCCATCAGCTCCGACGTCTTCGGCACGCTGCTGTCCACCGCTGGCACCTGAAGGGGCTGGTCGGCCTGCTCCTGCTTCCTCTGCAAGTACTTCCGACAGTCCTCCTCTGCAAAAACACACACCCAAAATGAGAAGCTCCTGTGATGGTGGTTTTACGCTGCTGAGTTCTTTAAAACAGGAACAGCTGTTTCACAGATGAGGGATATTAGTGGGAAACCCCCTGTCTGGTTTTTTGGTACCTAGAATTTATCTCACCCATGTTTGAACCTCTTGATGCTGCCTCCACCACCTTCTCGAACAATTAATTTCTGGAGCTTGCTCTTGCTGTGTAAAGAAGTACCTAATTTCATTCATTTTAAACCAACCTCCTCCTATTATCCTTGGTTCTAGTATATCCCAGACACTTTAAAAAGCATCATGTGTGTAACAGCTCTCAACTCTGCTCTCATTGTTATGCATTTTGGAGTATTTAAAATCAAATAAGTGAGGGGAGAGGGGGAATTCTTAATTAGAACTCTTCATATTGTCTTTTACTAGTAAATGCAGACACACACAAGCTGATTCATACCCCGGCCTCCGTCATAACTGCCGGTGACAATGAATACACATACTCACTACAGACCATGTAAAATTCTGTTGAGCCCCTAAAATTGGGCTTTATATTATCCAACAACTAGTGGAGATGGTCCTTGGCTCAGGTAGAGCAGGTGTGTCAATCCCCTCCAGGATAACTGAAAGGCAATCCTGTCATGTTCGCTGCTGTGAAGTTCCCAAACAGGACAGTGATGGATACAGATCTATTAGGGCAACAAAGATACTGAAGGGAGTGAAGCATCTCCCGTGTGAGGAAAGGCTGAGGGAGCTGGGGCTCTGGAGCTGGACAAGAGGACACTGAGGGGTGACCTCAGTAATGTTTATAAATATGTAAAGGGTGAGTGCCATGAGGATGGAGCCAGGCTCCTCTCGGTGACAACCAATGATAGGACAAGGGGCAATGGGTTCAAACTGGAACACAGGAGGTTCCACTTAAATTTGAGAAGAAACTTCTCAGTAAGGGCAACAGAACACTGGCTCAGGCTGCCCAGGGGGGTTGTGGAGTCTCCTTCTCTGCAGACATTCCAACTCGCCTGGACACCTTCCTGTGTAACCTCATCTGGGTGTTCCTGCTCCATGGGGGGATTGCACTGGATGAGCTTTTGAGGTCCCTTCCAACCCCTGATATTCTGTGACTCTGTGTATTATAAAGAGATTTAAAAAAAAAAAGTGATAAATCTAAATGTAAAGTCTTTGGAGAAGTGACCAGAAACCCTGCAGCCTCTGCCACTCTGCAATACGCAGCTAGAGAATAACTTGAAAGTAAGAGGAGATTTGAAACCAGGAATTAAGAAGATGGAGCTCCCTAGAGCCTTCTCCTTTACTTAAGAGCGAAAAAACAAAAGCCAGGTTGCAATCAGAAGAGCACGGATCACTCAGAAGTCGGGCTGGCACCGCTACAGAGAACCCCGGTAGCAGCAGCAAAAGGATCTGCTGATGCGCCGGAGGTGGGTGAAACCCCATCCTCTGCTTTTGCCTCATAGTTTTGCATCTAGTGACCGGATTACCCCCAATCTACTGAAGTGTCAGATCTGATCAAAGCTTTTCCTGAGGCTGAGGCATCCCCAACCTGCCTCTCTCCTCCCCAGCCCTGCAGAGACAAGAATCAGCCTTTACCAGCCAGAATCATTCCTCACCAGCCAGAACGTTCAGATCTCAGGCCTGTCCTCACTAAAGCACCGTCCCACCTCTCCACCAGCTGCCTGTTGCCTTGAGCTGCACACACTGCGTGTCGGCTCAACCAGTGTCTTTGAGATCACGATCAAAACCGCTTTGAATTGGCCGAGGGGTTCAGAAGTTCCATGGGAAGGACTGACACGCAGGCACCGCCTCACAAGTGCCGTGGTCACCTAGGCAGCCAGGATTGGCATCCAAAATATTGCTGAATAGGCAAGAACAGGCAACTATTTAAAGGCATACTAATACCAGCGCTCAGCACAGAAATGTTTAAGTGGTTTTGCTCCATGTCTTTTCTTCTCGCTTCCCCCAGCTGTGGAAGTGGCACCTATTCTGGCCCAACCTGCAGTTTTCTAGACTGGGGCTCATCACCACATCGTCATGGCTGATACACAACACTCGTTAACAAATAGTCCTCCCGATTCATCTAATCAAGCCCAGTTTTGATGGCATCACACTAATCCCAGACCCTACTTATCCCTATGGGATAAACCTGAGAGCTGGGCAAAGCTTTGAAAACAAAACACCACAGCCTATTGGGTTTATTACAAGGGGAAACTGGGGGCCCTATCGTACCTGAAGGGTCCAGTGAACCTGAAAGGATGAAAGACATTCAATACGTGGCACGGATTAGTCCCCAGGTGGAAACAGTGCCTGGCTATACAGGAAAAAGGATGCAAACCAACATAAAGAAGTAGCAAGAAACTCCCCCAAGCTGAGTTATCCCATTGCACCCAGCACCTGACTAACAGTGCAGGCTTTACATCCCTCCAGTGCTCAAACAAAAGCCTGAGGGATCGGAAAGAAAGATTAAGAACATGAAACCTCAAGTGCAAAATGATTAGCACAATGAGATCAGAAAGAAAACAGACCCAGTAACTGTCAAGCAGGAAAGCAGCACTTTTATACAGGGCAGGAGGAAACAAAAATCATTGAGTTTCAGCTGGAAAGAGTAGCACGAACGTACTGAAGTGAAGAGTTTCACATCCTTGAAGATGGTTGTACAATGAAAGAAGCTGCTGAGAAAGATGCTGGGGGATGGAAAAACTGCATCTAGCAAGTACCTGTCCCCCCGATAGTGTAACAGGGGAGCTGCCAACTCCAGCCCCGCTGTGCAGAGCAGCCAAAAGTGGAACAGGCTGCAGGAGACACCGATTTTTAGCATCCTAAGCACAGCCAGGGATGGAGCACACGACGAGAAGACAGGGAACCGGTTCTGCAGTAGAAACCACAAACCAAACGTCCTCTCGAGCTGCACAGCACCAATGAGTTGTGTTTCATGGGGATGCTCAAAGGAGCTTGGCTGACAAGGGCATCAGGTGTCACCTGAGAGGTCCCCGAGTGTCCGAGATATCTGGTAGTGATACCAGACCTATGGACAACCTGTGTCCATCAGGAGGCAGAGGCCGTGTAGGACATCCTGAGGCCCTTCAAATGACTTAAGCTGCCTTCATGTTGGCAGCCAAATCCTGCCCCAGACCTGCACCTCCTAAAACGAAAGCACAGAAACCTCCCTACCGATGTCTTCTGAGCTCAGTCCCGCCGCACCAATCCTGACGGTGTAAGCAAAGACGCCCTTGGCATCAGGCAACGCCCTATGTAAGAGTGCACACAACCACCCGTTTCCTTTCCTCTTACGGGGTACATATCTCCGACTTCTGCGAGAGCTCGGTGTGCCAGCAACAGGTCACAGCTGCAACCCTCACCAAAATTAATAAAAGAGGAACTGAGGGTCCATCCACACGAGCATCCTGCCCACAAGAGTAGCCAAGAACACATGCCTAGAGGAGAACAGGAGTACGAAATAAGAATACAGTGATATTTTCTTAAAGTAATCTATCTTTTAGGTATAATCTACAATCTATTTTTATAATCTATCTTTTGGATGATTTGCAGTTAAGGAATTTCTAGAGTCAGAGGCAATATTTGTGTCTCGAATAACCCTCGGTGAGTTTTTCTTCCAAGAATTTATCCATGTTTTCTTATCAGCACGATCCACCACTGCGCTAAGCTTGTGACTTTGCTGAAGCTCCTGTTCCTCACCCTTTTTCTGCTGTTGTCTCTTCAGGCTCTGACACAGACCATCCACCACCTTTCCTTCCAGGGGTCCAGCTCCCGAATTCAGGGCCATAAGAAGCCCAGGTGTTGGCCAATGTTTTTGTGAAGCCCCTTCACCCAACTGGAAGCTTCTGCTATTTGTTCTGAACCTCTGATGCGTGGATCACAAAGCACACATCGATTTTTTGTCTTTCCCAAAACCGAGTCTTTCTGAGGGTGTTCTTGAGTAGGAAGAATCATGGGAGTATGGTCCTCCATCGCTTCTTGGTCAGGCTACATAGATGGATTTCTACATCTTCATTTATGTCTGTAACAGGAAGTAACATTTACCATTTCTTCATCACTAACTCAGTAAACTATTAAACAACACAGGACTTCAGCGGAGTCTCTGGCCTTGGAAATCCTTCGGCAATGAATTTCCCCTTCTGACGACAGTTCTTCCCTCACCTCCCTTTGAATTTCTGCCATCTCGAAGAATGCAGAGAGTCTGTAAAGAATGAGTTATTGAAACAGCACCAAGACCTCCATATTCACAGCTTCTCGCTGACTCTATCACAATTCTTTTTCAGTTTGCAAGGATATATTTTCCCTTCCATCATCCCTCATCTCTCCTTAGACTCACGCATCATCATTTTCACACTGGCCCTTGTCTGTGTAAGCTGCCTCCTGGCTGACCTGGCCCAAAGCATCCTTTGAAAAGCAGGAACTTTATTATTGAAGGTTTCAGATAACTTTGCAGAGATTACAGTTAGCAGAAATATAGCACAGCATGGAATCATGGAAGAGAATAATTCCGGTTGGAAGAGACCCGCAAGATCGAGTCAAACCATAACCTAATTCTGGCACTAAACCATGTCCTTAAGAACCTCGTCCACGCATCTTTTACACCCCTCCAGAGATGGTGACTCCACCACTGCCATGGGCAGCCTGTTCCAATGCCCAACAGCCCTTTCCAGGAAGATTTTTTTCCTAATATCCAATCTGAACCTCCCCTGGTGCAACTTGAGGCCGTTTCCTCTCATCTTATTGCTTGTTACTTGGGAGAAGACACCAACCCCCTCCATGCTCCAAGCTCCTTTCAGGCAGTTCAGAGATCAGAAGGTCTCCCCTCAGCTCCTGTTCTCCAGCTGAACCCCCCAGGTCCCTCAGCCGCTCCCATCACACTTGTGCTCCAGCCCCTCACCAGCTCCGTTCCCTTCTCTCCACTCGCTCCAGCACCTCAAGGTCTTTCCTTACAAGAGAGGGGTCCAAAACTGACCCCAGGAGCTTCTCCCTCCTCTCCTGGGATCTGTGAAGCTCCTCTGAAAACCCCGAGGGGGTCGCTCCACAGTCTGGGAAGCGCTTTTCTGCTTAGAGTTTTATCCTAACATCACCAAACCAAACCAAACCAAACCAAACCACAACCACCATCCCCCCAGGACATCCAGCCCCCTCCAGGCACCACGGAAGCACCGCGGCGCCGCCCCGAGGGCAGGGTCGGGTCCCCCCGCCTCACCCACGCTGTCCGCCAGGTCCAGGAGAACGTCGTGGCGGCCCAGGCTCTTCAGAAGGTCGAGCAGGCGGCCGACGGTGGCCCCGCCGGGGCAGCGGCCCTGCCACTCCTCCAGCAGCGCGGCCGTGGGGTCGGGCCGCCCCTCCAGCCGCCGGATCTCCAGGTACTCGCAGCCCAGCGCCTCCGCCAGCGCCGTCCAGTCGGCCGCCGCCGCCGCCCGCGGGTTGAGGTAGAGGCCGAGGCGGCGCCGCACGCCGTAGTTCAGCGCCACCATGGGCACGGAGTGCAGGTCGGGCGGCGACGGGACGGGGCCGGGCTGGCTGGCCGGGCCGCGATCTGGCGCTGCGGCCATGGCCGCGCTCACAACTTCCCTTCTCCGCGGCGCTTTCGCTTCCCGCCGAGCCCCGCCCGCCCCGCCGGGCCCGGCCCCTGGCCCGTGTCCCTGCCCCGTCCGTGGCCGTGTCCCTGCCCCAGCCCGTGTCCCTGCCCCGTCCGTGGCCGTGTCCCTGCCCCTGCCCCTGGCCGCCGCTGCTCGTGGAGCGGGGAGCGGTTCTACCGCCCCAAACAGCGCTGTTCTAAAGCTGTTTTCATCCATTTACCCCCAAATCACCCCGTGAGGGCTACATCGCTGTGCAGCCCCTCGTACAGCAAACGGCGGGATTATAAGCGGCTGAGGGACCTGGGGGGTTCAGCTGGAGAACAGGAGCTCAGGGGAGACCTTCTGATCTCTGAACTGCCTGAAAGGAGCTTGGAGCATGGAGGGGGTTGGTCTCTTCTCCCAAGGAACAAGATGAGAGGAAATGGCCTCAAGTTGCACCAGAGGACGTTTAGATTGGACATTAAGAAAAAATTCTTCATGGAAAGGGTTGTCAGGCATTGGAACAGGCTGCCCAGGGCAGTGGTGGAGTCACCATCCCTGGAGGGGTTTAAAAGATGCAGAGATGAGGCTCTCAGGGACATGCTTTAGTGCCAGTGTTAACAGCTGGACCCAATCATCTTGAGGGTCTTTTCCAACCAAAGCAATTCTATGATTCAGTCTTACCAGCAGGTATTCAAACCATTCTTCCCCCATCCTCCCGTCCAGACCCAGGTCCTTGGTGAGAAAGCATAGATGAGGTTCTTAGGGATGTGGTTTAGAGCCAGTGTTCAGTTAATGGTTGGACTCAATGATCTTGAGGGTCTCTTCCAACCAAAATTACTATTTAAAAAGTGGCCACGAAACTGTTTTAGACCGATCACTGGTCCTGAGTACAAAACACATCTCCCAGCTATGAACCGAATAGTTTGCAGCTTTCAGCCTGGTACCAACAGCAACCTGGGTGCTGCAAGGACTCCAGGGCAGTTTGCAAGATGAACTTACTGCTTCTCCAAAGTACTGTAGGAGATACAGTTAAAGAACGTCCTCTGAAGTCTCCCTCTATGGGTCTCTGTGAAAATGAGGAAGAGAAAACACACCAGTAGCAAAACTTTTAATAACTGGCACTTTTAAAGCTTTGAAACATGAAAAATCAGCTTAGGGAAGTTCACTGGCAAGAGTTCTGACTGACCTCCTGCCACACAAACCATCTGCTCCAGGTTGTAAAGACAGGCAGAAATTCAGCTGTGACAGCTGAAAGCACCAGCGCAAAGCAAAAAGCACTGGAAAAACAGCCACACCTCCTCCAAACAGAAAGGCCACGTCGTTTTGGTTAATTAATAGCAGTTATTCCCCTTCCTGGGAGAGCGGCAGGCGAGCCCACAGAACCAAAGGATCCGCTCACCACAATCTGTGCAGATACACGGCCCCCAAATATCCACATCCCGCTCCCTGGGAACGCAGAACGGGCAGACCCCGAGTGACTTTACAGTGGCCAGACTTGTATCGTTGCCTTGGTTCGAGGAGATGAAGCGTTATCCTGGCATCTTCGGCAGCGACAGCGCCCACCGAGCGCTTCTCCAGCTTGCAAACAGCCTTCACCGTACGTCTTTCTTGCGAGAGAAGTAAAAGTCTATCCCTCTGTCCTTGTGCGGCGCCGCTGGGTGTGCGGGGCCTGTCCTGCCCCTGGGGTGCGGATTTCTGCCCTGCTGCAAGTGAAAAGATGGACAGTGAAAGATCTGTCGATGCTGCAGAGCAAAATGTACACGTGGCACTTCTAACCTCAACCAAAGGTGGTGGGAGGCCTGATAGGCACAGCTCTAGGCTTAGGCTTAGCAAACAAGGCTTTCTGGTAAGGCATGAGCTTGTATTTTCTAATATTCACTTGGGTGGTGCTGAGAGTAGAGGTTCTTCTTGTGGGTTGGACTAGAGGTCCCTTCCAACCCTGACCACTCTGTGATATTCCAGGCCTTAGTAACACTGGGCCAACAGTCCCTCCCAGGAGGATTTAAATTTCACACAGCGTGGCTGTGCAGAGCCCAGCTGAGCTGCAAACTTGTTCAGAACAGACCTCCTGCCCAATGGAAGAGCTTTTTGGGTTCAAGTTTCATCAGTGCCTCAAAAGGGTGTCTCAATGAGGGGCTCCTTCATGGAGTTATTTCTCTGATCTTGGATGCGCTCTCAAACAAAAGGGGAATAATCTGGGTCCTTCAGCAGCGTGGCCAGACGTGGAAGGCTCTGCTTCCGCAAATCTTCCCACTCGTGGCCTGAGAAATTTGGTACTGCACCTTGGGATTAAAACCCCAAATGGGGACATGCTTCGTCCTTCACTGAACATCATATAACAAATACATTTGAGCCTCCAGAAAGTATCCTCAGGAGGACACAGGGGGATGGATGGGGGAAGACAAAATCCTGAAAACCCCTTAAAATACACAACTGTTCACAGAATCACAGAATGTCAGGGATTGGAAGGGACCTCAAAAGCTCATCCAGTGCAATCCCCCCATGGAGCAGGAACACCCAGATGAGGTTACACAGGAAGGTGTCCAGGCGGATTTTTAATGTCTCCAGAGTAGGAGACTCCACAACCCCCCTGGACAGCCTGGGCCAGGCTCTGTTACCCTTACTGAGAAGAAGTTTCTTCTCAAATTTAAGTGGAACCTCCTGTGTTCCAGTTTGAACCCATTGCCCCTTGTCCTATCATTGGTTGTCACTGAGAAGAGCCTGGCTCCATCCTCCTGACACTCACCCTTTATATATCTGTAAACATTACTGAGGTCACCCCTCAGTCTCCTCTTGTCCAGCTCCAGAGCCCCAGCTCCCTCAGCCTTTCCTCACACGGGAGATGTTCCACTCCCTTCAGCATCTTTGTTGCCCTGCGCTGGACTCTCTCCAGCAGTTCCCTGTCCTGCTGGAACTGAGGGGCCACAGCTGGACACAATATTCCAGGTGTGGTCTCCCCAGGGCAGAGCAGAGGGGAAGGAGAACCTCTCTGACCTACTGACCACCCCCCTTCTAATACACCCCAGGTACCACTGGCCTTCCTGGCCACAAGGGCCCAGTGCTGGCTCATGGTCATCCTGCTGTCCCCAGGACCCCCAGGTCCCTTTCCCCTACGCTGCTCTCTAATAGGTCATTCCTCAACTTATACTGGGACCTGGGGTTGTTCCTGCCCAGATTCAAGACTCTACACTTGCCCTTGTCATATTTCATTAAATTTTTCCCCACCCAGCTCTCCAACCTGTCCAGGTCTCTGATGGCAGCACAGCTTCCAGTGTCAGCCACTCCTCCCAGCTTGGTGTCATCAGCAAACTTGCTGACAGTCACTCTATTCCCTTGTCCAAATCGTTGATGAATATATTGAATAATACCAGCCCCAGCACTGACCCCTGAGGCACTGCACTAGATACAGGCCTCAACTGGACTCTGCCCCATTGTTGGTTACATCTGTTTCCTTCTTCCCATCCAGCTCCGCCACCATCGACCTCACCCAGACCTACAGAGCACTTCCCTTCCATACCCATCTCCTCCAAGAACAGCAGCCCAGCCAGCAGATGCAAGTCTTGACATGTCACAGGATCTACATGTTAATCTGTCCCCATTCTAAAGAGCAGAGACACTCAAAAATCAAAGTGCAAGGGCCAGTCCCTATATTTACTGGTCTTGCTGACTCCAGTTTGGATGCACTCGAGCATGGCAGGAGTTCCACCTCATGAACAGGGAGGAAACTGAGCATCAGCCTTGGCTCCCTTCTGTCCGTCTGCATCCGGGGGTGGTCAGGCCAGTGAGGCCTTCAGAGATACCACATCCCTCCATCTCTCCACTCACAGAACCAAAGAATAGTTTGGGTTGGAATGGACCTTCCAAGGCTGTGTAGTCCAGCCCCCAAATGTCTGCCACTATGTATATCCAGAAGGAAAAAAACCCGAGTAAGAAAAGCGACCTATAAAATAGTAAACAAAACACACACGTGTTCATTCTTCAGCCCTAAAGCCAAGCCAGCCTGGCACAGTTTATGTCCATACGATGTAGAGTGGCTTTGTCAAGACTGTATTTTGTGACAGTCCTGAACATGTGGTACCTTCAAACTGTGTGTGGAGAAGGTTCTGGAAGGTGCTTGTTGGCAAAAAGAGCGCTGGGGAACACACTAATGGTGTGAATGGGTGACAGGAAGTCAGTACTTGGGCTTGTGTCTCAGACCTATCTAGTTTAGTAAGACAGGCACGGCTAATTAAGCCTGGCTGCACATCCCCACACACAGCTGGACCACCCTCTGCTGGGAGGTAACGTGAACTTGCATTAAAGCAATTTTTACCCTTTGTACCTGAGAGAAGAGCAGAATTCACAGCAACTCCGACAGGCAGAGCTGCTGCCTGGAGCCCTCCCAGCCCATCCCAGTACTCACGGGCCTCTGGTTGATGTGCTGGCTCCACTCTGGGGCTGTCACCACTGGCTGTGGATAAGTCTCGCCTAAAGTTACTCCTGCCTGCGACAGAGCAGCACTGTTCAGAGCCCAAGGGGTGTGGATATCTGCTCCTTTTATGCCCTGTAGTTCTGGGACCCACAGCCGGACGTAATCTCCCTGCAAACAGAACCAACAGGATCCATTCAGTAACAAACTGCAAGTGCTTCCCAACAAGGGTCTTAACGTGAAAGAAAGAAGCTGATTTCCAGGTAAAGAAGCTGATGTACTACAGCATCAGTTACCTCTGCCACATCTTAGTGCCTCCTGTTAAAGCCTCTACTGGGAATTAGTGGCTAAACCGAGAGACACAGATACAAGAGCTGCTCTCCCGGGGTCACTCTGCAGGCAGCGCAGGAGACAGAGGTGGTTTTAGGTACAGCTCACCTGCCCTTTTTCAGGACATAGTGGGATGAAGTCACTCCCAAGGACTCAATATTTTCTTTCTAGTGACTGTGAAGGAAACAGGGGTGACTAGTTCAGCTGCCCACTCTCCTCTGTGCTTGGCAAGATGAACCCCCCGCCCCCAAATCCCATTAACTCTACGGCTCTGTCTTCTATGAGGACTCATTTCTAATTCCTTGCAAAGTCCTGGCAGCTACATGGCTGAAAGACAACAAGGCAGCTCCATCTCTCTTGTCACTTCTGAGTTCTCCGGGGAGCTGCTCTGTGTTCAAGGAAATGGCTGGGTGAGATATTGATGGGATGTGGCTGTTACCCACAAGAAATGATGATGAAACACCGAATACACAGAACGGGGTGGGGACAGCCTCTTTGGGGACAGCAGCAGCCTCAAACTATCACATAGGCTTTGCTGCAACTACTCATCGTAAGACAGCTAAACAAGACTTACGTTGCCATCGTAATCCAGGCCTTGTTTAATCATGTTAAACTTCCTGTTGTCCCGTGGGTCGTTGCCAATACCAGCGCTGTATAACCAGTTGCCGTAATTGCTACAAACGTCGTAATCCACCTGAGAACAGAGGAAGGAAACAGTAAAAAGAGCTGGGCTGGCCCTTGGTGAATCTTCTCTCCCTGTCTACCCCGTATCTCAAAGGGAGAATTCCTTGCTTGGAAATCAGTCTGGCTATACTGGGAGAGCCAGAGCTCTCCCACGTTGGTTCAGCCATCTGGCTCTGAAGAAGTCTGGGATCAGCTTCCCAGGCTTCATGGTCCTTAGGTCAATGAGACAGGTAAAGTCCAACCGAAGTCCTTTTTTAAAAAAGAGGAAAGAAATCCTTCTCTTCCTGCCATCACCTGGCAGACTGCGCGACAACCAGCCCTGGCTTTTGAGTGCTCGTATTCCGAGAAACAGTGGCCCAGTACATTTTAAATACTAGAGAAAATTCTTCCTGGCCTGTTACCCAGAGACCACAGACTAACAAATTTATCTCTGCAGATCCTATTGGGCAGATTGGAGAGAAGTCTAATTCATAGAATAGTTTGGGTTGGAAGGGATGTTCAAAGCTCCCCCAGTGCCACCCCTGCCATGAGCAGGGACATCTTCACCAGCTCAGGTTGCTCAGAGCCCCGTCCAGCCTGGCCTGGGATGTCTCCAGGGATGGTTCATCCACCACCTCTCTGGCCAACCTGGGACAGGCTCTCACCACCCTCAGTGTCAAAATTTCTTCCCCATGTCTGGCCTGAGCTAAGACCGTACTGGGCGACCACACAGAACGTTCAAAGCTGCAATCAGTACAAATACTGTGGTTGTTTCCCTGCCGTGCTCAACATTCATCAGGCAGTAAGCCTCAAATCACAGACGTGGCAGAGAGAGGTGCTTTACTACGGGAAACATTAGAGCTCGCATGACATACTGCACAACATCAAGTTCTTCTACATCTAAACAAATACAAAGCTCTCAAGGATGCTTATGTAAAATGG
The DNA here is from genome assembly GCF_963082525.1 of Nesoenas mayeri. Classification (NCBI taxonomy): domain Eukaryota; kingdom Metazoa; phylum Chordata; class Aves; order Columbiformes; family Columbidae; genus Nesoenas; species Nesoenas mayeri. The sequence continues at coordinate 158,925,461 of NC_137543.1, forward strand.
AGCAAGGCTCCTGAAACAGGCACCAATGAGAGCAGAGCATGGACTAGTCTGAGTGCTCTTCAGCTGGGCAGGGTGGCTCCAATCCAATATCAGGAGCTTTCCAGTTGTAGGACAATACAAAGCCAGCTCCGGAGGGGACTGGCAGCGATAGCAACCAGGGCGTGGGATCCCTGCGCGTTCCCAGGAGGTGTCTGCATTGCGAAAGCGCAGCTGGCAGCTGCAGCAGCAGGAGTCTGCAAAGTCACCTCACTAAGAAGGCTCAGAGGTGCCCCTGGCTCCAGCGGCTGCAGAGAGCTCGTCTTAGTGCCCCTGCCCATCTCTTTTGGGTGACAAACACCCTCTGCCCCACGTGCACTCTGGGTTTTGGCTGGAAATATCAGAGATGGAAAGTGCATCGCTTCCCTTTCTGGAGGCGAGACCAGTTTCAGTTCTCTACTGGTCTCTTCTATAGCTGTATCTCCCCTATTACACTGAAGTCTTTTGTGTGTTACCCTGGCGATGCAGCCGGCTAAAGTAACAGAGCTGTCTGGAAATACAAGCTGAAAGGGACAGAAGGACACAAGGATCAGTGTGTGCCACACCAGCCTACAGTGGCAGTCAGCACCTGGGGCTTCCCAAGACGAAAGGGCGACTGCACAGCACCAAATCCTGCTGCCAGCAGGGCTGGTGACAGTCACAGAACTATGGAATAGAATCACAGAATCGTTTTGGTTGGAAAAACACCCTCCAGATCAAGTCCAACCATTAATCTAACCCTTGCCCCTAAGAACCTCATCTACGCTTTTAAACACTTCCAGAGATGGTGACCATATGAATAAAGGTAAAGGTGCCCATATGAATAAAGGTTAATAATCAGGGAGCGTCTTTCCAGATCTTCCTCATTTGGAGAACAGGACCTGGAATCCTCCATGATGCTCTGAGTCTGACTGCAAAGCAAAACCAGCTCCTACCTGAGGAAGGCACGGCTGCCCACCAAAGCCTCCGTTCCCAAATCTTAACTCTGAGTACAACACTTGCCTGTGCATGACACCATCTGTGCAATGAAGTCACCTTTGTAACTGCTCTGAAAGCCACAGCTGACAGATGCCATCAAAAGCCAGATACTGCAAAACATTCCAACCTGTCCCCCAGCAGCTCAGGACAGGAATTTGCAGATGTGTTTGCAGGTTTGTGAGTGCTGTACATCCTTTTGGAGGGCTGCTGTGTGTCGCATACAATGCACTACAGGAGTTGGATCATCCACACTGAAATGCAGCCCCTGCTTGGCAAGTCACTGCTACGAAGCTTTGCACACGTGGGGTATCAGCTGTCTTTAATAATCCACTGAAACTGCAAAAGAAATACACTCAAGGTAAGATCTTCCATCCCAAATTTGAGCTAGGGTATGAAGGATAAGGCCACCACTTTCTCTGTACCTCCAGCCATCCTAGTGAGGAAGCGCTGGGCACTGCTTAGGCCCCACTTTGAATCCTGGGGGCAGTTTTGGGCCCCTCATGACAAGAAAGACCTTGAGGTGCTGGAGAGAGTTGAGAGAAGGGAATGGAGCTGGTGAGGGGCTGGAGCACAAGTGTGATGGGAGCGGCTGAGGGACCTGGGGAGTTCAGCTGGAGAACAGGAGCTGAGGGGAGACCTTCTGATCTCTGAACTGCCTGAAAGGAGCTTGAAGCATGGAGGGGGTTGGTCCCTTCTCCCAAGGAACAAGTGATAGGACAAGAGGAAATGGCCTCAAGTTGTGCCAGGGAAGGTTTAGATTGGATATTAGAAAAACATTCTTCATGGAAGGGGCTCTTGGACATTGGAACAGGCTGCCCATGGCAGTGGTGGAGTCACCATCCCTGGAGGTGTTTAAAAGACATATAGAGGAGGCTCTGAGGGACATGGTTTAGTGCTAGATTTAGGTTATGGTTGGACTCAATGATCTTAAGGGTCTCTTCCAACCAAAATGATTCTACGATTTTATAAAGTTTCCTGATTATGAAAAGCCTCTTTTACCCAGAGACAAGATCTTTAATGTGAGGCTGATATTAGTCTTTTTCAGCCTGTATGGTTCAGTCTGTCAAAAAACAAATGCAGATTATCACCCCCTCAGCCTCAGTTTCCACCGCACAGCTTGATGCTGCTGATGGTCTCTCCATCAAGATCACTGGAGATAATGGGAACCAAGCAAAGAGGCACAGAGCTGGTGCCTCTGAACTGGGACTTCCAGCCTCTTCAGAGCTTTCTGCGAAGGGATTGAGGATGGAGGAGCAACCCAGCTACTGAGCTGCGCTCGCATGACTGCAGGTTGCTGTATGAGAAATTAATGGGTGCTCCAGTTGGCAGGGAGGCCTGTGACTCACCAGAACAAAGGTGCCTCCAGCCAGGGTGGAGCTCTCTGGAAGCTGCTCCACCTATTGTCCATACTTGCCTGTTCTTGCCTAGGTGGCTTCCCTGTCCACAGCCATCAGTGCAGAGATGCTGGGCCAACACCAGCTTCAGTGGCTAGAATATGTTTCTTTTTGTGTTTTATTTCTGGGCTGTTCTCTGCAGTCTCTGGGGTGAGCAAATCAGAGCATTGTTATTTTCAGTGTATTATTTTGATATTATTTTTGATTTATTATTTGGATTTATTATTGTTATTGATTTGCTATTTATGTTTGAAAGTCTTCTCAAGTGTGACACATCTCTGGCTAAAACCCTAAAACTCCCTTTTCTTACTGAGCTTTGGGAAGTCTATACCATGCAAGCAGTATATACATGCACTTACAGCAGCCTGAAAATGACTGATCATCTTCTGGATCCTTCCTGATCAGGCAGAGCTGTCCTGCCTGTCACTCAGGGCAGGGAGCACAAAAAACACCAAGATACACACAGGCCAACAAGGCCATAAAGGCCAATAGCATCCTGGCAAGCATCAAGAACAGTGTGGCCATCAGGACCAGGGAAGAGACTGTCCCCCTGTGCTGGGCACTGCTGAGGCCCAGCCTTGAATCCTGGGGGCAGTTTTGGGTCCCTCACAACAAGAAAGTCCTTGAGGTGCTGGAGTGAGTTCAGAGAAGGGAATGGAGCTGGTGAGGGGCTGGAGCACAAGTGTGATGGGAGCGGCTGAGGGACCTGGGGGGTTCAGCTGGAGAACAGGAGCTGAGGGGAGACCTTCTGATCTCTGAGCTGCCTGAAAGGAGCTTGGAGCATGGAGGGGGTTGGTCTCTTCTCCCAAGTAACAAGTGACAGGATAAGAGGAAACGGCCTCCAGTTGTGCCAGGAGAGGTTCAGATTGGATATTAGGAAAAAATTCTTCATGGAAAGTGTTGTCGAGCATTGGAACAGGCTGCCCAGGGACATGGTGGAGTCACCATCCCCGGAGGGGTTTACAAGATGCATGGACGAGGTTTTTAGGGACACACTTTAGTGCCAGTGTTAACAGTTGGACTCTTGATCTTGAGGGTCTTTTCCAACCAAAGTGATTCTACGATTCTAGAGTTCAGTCTTACCAGCAGGTATTCGAACCATTCTGCCCCCATCCTCCAGTCCAGACCCAGGTCCTTGGTGAGAAAGCTGGCAACGTTCTGCCGCCCTCTGTTCGACATGAAGCCCGTGGCAGCCAGCTCCCGCATGTTGGCATCGACAAAAGGAACCCCCGTTTTGCCCTCTGCGGAGACAAAAGACAGCGCTGGGACATGAGGACATTGTTGGACACTCATAAACCAACCTGTGGTCGTGCACTTACAGCCGTCCAAGCACATAAGGCAGTGCCCACGTACAGCGACAGGGAGAGATCGCAGTGAGGTTTAGCTGACGTGCAGCCACTAATATCCACTGGAAACTGAATGGGAAATCATACCGAAAATTAAAATGATGAGAATTTTTGGCAAGAAAAAACCCCCAAAACAGAAAAATCTCAGAATGGAAAAACAATGAACCAGGTGGATTGTAGGGAGTTTTGCAAATCAAAAATAAATACATAATAGTGAGATGGACCCAGAATGGAAAGCTTCTTGACAATGGACTGATAGCAGAGGGAGATGCGTTGGACAAGGCCCTGAGGGTTAGCACCGAAAGTACTGAGCCTTTTCTCTTGTTAAGGCAAATATTCATTGCACCTGTGTGCAAATGGACACACATGGCATCAATGTGAAGACAGATATCCAGGTGTGCGTTTCACTGATTCTGATACTTCAATCTGTTGGTCCCTGCAAGTTTTGAGATGCTTGCTATTCATGTGACAACAAAGGTATAAAAGCTAAACAAAAGCAAGGATAATACAAGGCTGTGTCATAATGAAAGATGTGATTTATTCTAAGGCTGTTTTAAGCTTCTGACCAAAACCAATCAGAAGAACAAATTAGCACTGCTAAGAGGGGCTGGCCAGACTCTGTGTGACTAAAAAGAAGGGACCAGCGGGTCATAAACACGTCCACCTGGGCAGGAAAATCCAATTGCAGCGCATCTGACACAGCGTGTCCCAGCTGGACAGAGCCTGGCGATTTCATGGGCTGGATCCTGAGTGGTGCTCAATCTCAGAAGGGAAACCAAGTGTCCTGCACTCACAACAAACCAAGGGGCTGGGTTCTTGTTTGGTGGTAAAAGTTTAATTATAGAATCATTTCGGTTGGAAGAAACCCTCAAGATCATCGAGTCCAACCATAACCTGACTCAGGCACTAAACCACGTCCCTAAGAACCTCGTCTAAACACCTTTTAAACCCCTCGAGGGATGGTGACTCCACCGCTGCCCTGGGCAGCCTGTTCCAATGCCCGACAGCCCTTTTCAGGAAGGATTTTTTCCTAATATCCAATCTAAACCTCCCCTGACACAACTTGAGGCCATTTCCTCTTGTCCCAGACAGGCCCTGATCTTGCTGACAGTTCCTCTACATGAATTAGAGTCAGTGTTAGCGCACGTGTTGACATGCAGGCACCTGGAAATCAAAAGCACACGTAGCCAAACCTGTGGTTTCTACTGACCTTTCCAACAGTTGAAGAGCTCAAGGTCCTTTTTCCAGGAGATCTCTTTACTTTGAAGCCCTGTTGAGGAAAAGAATGAACCACTAATGAGCCACAAATACCAACGCAAGCAGTTATTAATAAAACAATGACGGCCAGAAGCAGCTTGGTTGACACAAGGTGTTAGGATGAAGTGGTGTTACAAACCGGCCACGTTCCTTCTGCAAAGGTTTAGAGATGATCCATTCCTCCTTTCAAGAGCTGCAAAGGGGCGCCTGATGCACACAGAGGATGCTCAAACCCTAACGGATTTCAATTGTTTTGTTGATTTTTTAACTTAAAAAAACCTCAGACCTCAAAAGTGACTGGAGATGAGCTCTGGCCCAACCTTATATTTTCTTGTTTAATTTTATTCCAGGACAATGTTTATGTATTTCTGTAGCAGATACTAAATTGAGAATTACTCGGCAGAAGCCCTTGGTAACACTTTGCTCCTGCAGTGGGGTGGGACCAGATGAGGTGGGTGACTTTATGTTTGCAGAGGTCAGTGGCAATTACAGTTCTGTGTACGGTGGAATGGAGGCAACAGTGAACTTGGGCAAGCCTGAAACCTGGATTCTCTCCAAAGCTGAGAATCTCCAAAAACAGAATCTTTACGCTCACATGCTGATGTTTCCCGTTGATGTGTTAATAATGCTCCTTAAATCTACTCAGATTTGGGGCAAAAGTCTCAGTGTCTACACAGCATCCAGCATCATGGGGTTGAGGCGCTTCTGTGCTAACAGTAAAACCCTAGAAACATCCCAGAGTGGTGACACGAGAACATTTGTACAACACAATGCTGACAGCTTCTTCTCTTATGTTCCCTGTTGTAAGCATGGACCTTTCCTCTCCAAATATGGGGATCCGTACACACCTCTTAATGAGAAAATCCTTCTGCCGTACTTCAGGGCCACAAATCGAAAGTAATCCCGCCACAGCAGTTCAAACAGGACCCTGAAACACAAAGCCACGGCCATATTTCACTGTGATTAACTTATTGAATTAAGATTTTGCTTCCATAGCATCCACCATAAACACTCGAGAGCAGGAACAGAATATCAGGAGACCTGTTTCTCCTCCATCCCTAATGGGATGGAAATCTCCAAAGAGCAGGGCGAGGACCTGGTTCAGCTTCACGCTTCCGCATGAGCAAGGTTGTCAGCACATTCCTAAGAGTTTCACAATGATTTAAGCAACAACCTTTGTAAGAGACTTAAAGGCGCCTTTCAAAACTGGCCTTACAGTGGTCTAGCTCATGAGATTGCAGGCTAGACCCACAGAAAATGGACTTCTTATAAAATGATGGCACCTCAGCCTCTGAGACGTGCTTTGGCTCCCCGGCATATTGGAAATATTCTGCTCAGCTGATGTTCAGGCTTACAAGATGTTTCTGGAAAATCCCATTACAAAACAGGACACTGTCCAAATGCAAAAACTTTTTGTCATGATACTGAGGTTCAGTCACCACAACCTGTTCCTCACTGATTGCAGTGCCTGAGACCTTGACAGCTTCTTTTGTGTAATTATTTATCACTTTAAAATGCTCAGATCACCATGGTGCCCAGTTGCAGGCAGGCTGGCTGACTATTATAGCAGATGGAAAAACAGCAGTATGTTTATTTCTTGAAATCTTTCCTCTCTTAATTGTCTTTGAAGAAAAAACCTAAAGGCATACACTTCAACAGGCAAAAGGCCAATATTTTATCTGTCATTTGAATTGTAATGAAACTGAGTATTTTGGCCATAATTAATGGCAATGTTCTGCCTGTTCGTCACCAACCACTGTGGCGTTTCACATGTTGAGAGTGTAACAAACCAATCCGAAAACATAGTTCTACAGTTTGCACAGGCTTTCTGTTTTGGGTCTTTTCCCATCCAGGTCTAGTGTTAGGCCAGGCTCTAACACAGAATCATAGAATGGTTTGGGTTGAAAGGGACCTTCCAAGCCTGTCTGGTCCCACCCCTGCCATGAGCAGGGACATCTTCACCAGCTCAGGTTGCTCAGAGCCCCGTCCAGCCGGGCCTGGGATGTCTCCAGGGATGGCTCATCCAACACCTCTCTGGCCAACCTGGGACAGGCTCTCACCACCATCAGCACTGAAAATTTCTTCCTCATGTCTGCCCTGAATCTCCCTCCTTTAGTTTAAAACCATCACCCCTTGTCCTAGCGCAACAGGCCCTGCTAAAAAGTCTGTCCCCATCTTTCTTACAGGCCCCTGTTAAGCACTGAAAGGCCACAATAAGGTCTCCCCAGAGCTTCTCTTCTCCAGCTGAACACCCCAGCTCTCTCAGCCTGTCCCCAGCAGAGCTGCTCCAGCCTCAGGTCATTTCTATGGCTCCTCTGGTCCCTCTCCAGCAGGTCCATGTGTGTCCTGTGCTGAGGAACCAGAGCTGGACCAGCACTGCAGGGGGGTCTCAAACACAAACCTCCATCCCCAAGAGTTCACTACCAGGCTCTGTTTCACGTTGTCTGGGCAGATCAGAGGCCATGAGCAAGTTCAACGCCATCTGGTGATGGACTCGCCAACCTCATTGTCCCCAGACTCCTCCAGGACAATGTGCAGGCAGGTGAGCAGCCAGGGGTGGGGTGAGGAAGAGCTGGGGTGACACAGTGGGGCGCATTAAGCCCAGTTCCCAGTCCCCTCTTCTCCTTTGCTGGGGTGGTGTGGTCATGACCAGGCCACCGAGCAACCACAGGGACATTTGCTGGACTGTGGGCAGAGACTCTTCTGACACCGTGTGACTTGTACAAGTCGCCGAGCCTTTTGGGCAAAACCCCACTCATGTCCTTGGCTTGAGAAACCCTTTGGCTTTTATTTGTAAATCATTCTTCTACCTTCTCATCTAGCCCACAATAACAGAGAGGGACGGTGACGATTTAAAGAGATCGTTTTTAAAAATCATGAACCACAACTCCCCAGCAATAATAATGACAACGAGCATGAATAATCTTTACTTATAAAGTGCCTCAAGCCTCTGGATATTCAAGACAGACCAATAAATCCATACTGAAATAGAACTGCAACGCAACCCAGAGGAACCAGACAGCAGGCACAGGAAAAACAAACACTAATTAAGAAGAAAGTTAACAAATCACTCTCTCCCATGCATGAGATGCCGGTTTGCTTTACAGAGAAAACAAGCCACGCTGACCGCGCAAGGACATACCAGTATGTGCTCTGATTTGCCGTCCTCTCTTTTTCATACTTCTGGATCTGCTCATAGATGTATCGGGGTGAAATGCAGCCCAACGCCAGCCTGAAAGCAGAAGAACGATGTTGTGAAGGCAGCGTAGGACTGACAGCTCCATGGCTGCGCGGAAGGGAAGTTTTGCGTTCAGAGTTCTTGTCTGAAAACTTCGCTCAGTTTGTGGTTCTGCCACTGACTTCCCAAACATCTTCCCAAAGTCAAGTTGTGTGACTTCTGTGCAATTCTGCAATCTGAGAATTAAAATCCACCCCTGGCTTTAACTTCTGGGCCCCACAGTTCAGGAAAGACATTGAAGTGCTGGAGCGGGTCCAGAGAAGAGCAACAAGACTGGTGAAGGGACTTGAACATAAGACCTATGGGGAGAGGCTGAGGGAGCTGGGCTTGTTTAGTCTGGAGAAGAGGAGGCTTAGAGGTGAGCTCATCACTCTCTAGAACTACCTGAAGGGCAGTTGTAGCCAGGTGGGGATTGGTCTCTTCTCCCAGGCAGTCAGCAATAGGACAAGGGGCCATGGGCTTCAACTCTGCCAGGGGAAATTGAGGCTGGAGATTAGAAAGAAATTATTCACAGAGAGAGTGCTCAGGCATTGGAATGGCTGCCCAGGGAGGTGCTGGACTCACCGGCCCTGGAGGTTTTTAAACTGAGATTGGACATGGCACTTAGTGCCATGATCTAGTAAACGGACTGGAGTTGGACCAAGGGCTGGACTCGATGATCTCTGAGGTCTTTTCCAACCCAGTCGATTCTGTGATTCTGTGATTCCCCCTTACAGGAGTCTCCAAACTACTGAGGTAAATCATTTTATCAAAGTTTGACAAGTTCTGCTTTTCAATTTGATCTGCCAAGACTTTGATCGCTTGGTGACTTAGTGCACCAGTGACATCTTTTACATTGATCTTCCTAGAAATGTATTTTAAGGCAATTTCCCACTAGGGCTCATAGAAACATTTAATGTTGCGATGAATTTTAGAAAACAGGAAGAAAGGGCCTAACGAGTTTTCCCTTAATTGTTGACCAGCTCTAACACTTAGAAATGGCCAGTGTGAAGTGGCTGCGATTTGAACTGTTCTCATTTTGATTATTTGACAGAATAACTCTCTGGGGCACGCAGATCAGGATCTGGGTAAACAGCTCAGAAAAACTCAAGCAGAGGCCACCACATGGGACTTCTGCAGTGACAGGGCCCTGGGATCCCAAGTGCCACCAGGTGGAGCCAGCCACTGCAACACTGAAGCACAAAGCTGGCTTAAAATAAGAAATCCTGACCTGTAACACCCTCAAAAAACCGTTTCATAATGCAATTATGTCAGGGAAACACTCCAGATGCTCTCAGCATTAGGCTGAACTGGGTTCTCCTGCTGCAGGTTCAGTCTGGAATTAACTCTGTCCCTTCCAGCAGCAGAGACTAAAACCCTGAATTAGAAGTCATCATAATTACCCCCCCCATACCCCCCAAAAAAAGATCCTTTTACAACAGGAATAATGAAAAGCGTCTCTTCATCCCACAGAAAAATGGGATGGCCATGAGGTGAGGTCACTTGCCCCACAGTGTTTAGCAAACCAGGACTTTGAATCCTGTGTTCATTTTTGGGCCCCTCATCATAAGAAGGACATTGAAATACTAGAGACAGTGCCAAGGAGGCGACAAAGCTGGTGAGGGGCTGGAGCACAAGTGTGATGGGAGCGGCTGAGGGACCTGGGGGGTTCAGCTGGAGAACAGGAGCTGAGGGGAGACCTTCTGATCTCTGAACTGCCTGAAAGGAGCTTGGAGCATGGAGGGGGTTGGTCTCTTCTCCCAAGGAACAAGTGACAGGATGAGAGGAAATGGCCTCAGGTTGTGGCAGGGGAGGTTTAGATTGGATATTAGGAAAAAATTATTCACAGAAAGGGCTGTAAAGCATTGGAACAGGCTGCCCAGCGAAGTGCTGGGCAGTCACCATCACTGGAGGGGTTTAAAAGGTGTTTAGATGAGGTTCTTAGGGACATAGTTTAGTGCTAGAGTTAGGTTAGGTTATGGTTGGACTTGATGATCCTGAGGGTCTCTTCCAAATGAAATTATTCTGATTCTAGGACTGGCTGGAGTTCTGCCACAGCCCTACAGACAAACTGAAGCTGCGCTCCTTCCCTGGCCGCTCTCACCCCCCCGATCCACAAGACAGCACAAAACCAAAGCTGTGTGTCTGTCCACATCACTGCTCCCAGCACACTGGCACAGTGTTGCTAAACTTCAGCAATTCTAATTACAGGAATGTTCCCAGGGAGCCACTGCCTTGAAACACAATAAAGAGCAGCTCTGAGGCTGCTCTACCCCGACAAAAAGCGTGAGGGAATCACACCTGGGTCCCTCCCTACGCCCCGTGAGTGCTCAGCACACACGTAACATTGGTTTGGGATGGGAGCAGAGAAGGAGCTTCCAGTCTCACAACAAAAATCTTTACCATGGTGCAAATTTAGTTGAGTAATCCATTCCCACCAGTCCGTTCCGAGTCTCCTTGTAAGATGCCACCAAGTTCTGAACAAGCAAAAGAACAAAAGGTTTTAATACTTTCCATGCAACCTGCTAAATATGCTTTCATTCATGCTGGAGCCAGGGCCATCAGTCAGGGCTGAGCTCCCTCTCATGCCTGCCTGCAGGGATGGCAGAGCTGCCCAATTACTCCCTCTGGTGCACAGGAATTAATCAGGCCAGCAGTTTTCATTGAGAGCTCTGGAATGTGTGTCACAAGCTCCCCACTTCAGCCCAGAACACGTTTCTCTCTACAAGTGCTACAAACCAGGCTGTGCTGCTTGCTCCTCACACCCACCCGACTCCGGATCAATAACAACATTATACAATCAGCAGTGGCACTGGTGGCTGGTTCCCTTGTCCAAGCGCCTGCTTGTTTGGGTTTAAGAACCACAATTTCAGAGAGCACCCAACACCCAGCTGCAGGAATCCTGATCACTCTTACTTCTGGGCCACCCGCAATTACAGCAGGGCGCAGATCTTCCTTTTGCTGAGCTCCGTTTGTGATGCAGGAGACATAAGGAAGGCTGATCTCTCCTCAATCCCCTTCGCTGAGCAGGTTACAACTGCTAAAGAGCTGTTATTGCTCACCGGGGAGGACAATATTTGCATAATAAACCAGAAGGAACAGGTTTTCCAGCACTACTTGTATTAATGCTTGATCAAGAGTAGAAGCTACGCATGCTTGTACTCGTTTTAGCTGGGATAGAGTTAATTTCCTTTACAGTAGCTTGTATGGGGCTCCAGTTTAGATGTGTGATGAAAACAGAGTTGATAGCACAGGGATTAGTTATTGCTGAGCAGACCTTACATAGCATCGAGGCCTTTTCTGCTCCTCAGGTTGTCCCATCAGTGAGTAGCCTGAAGGTGCACAAGAATTTGGGAGTGACCAAAGGGATATCCCACAGCACATGACATCATGCTCAGCAATAAAAGCTGGGGAAGAAGGAGGAAGGGAGGATGTCGACCTATTAAGCTTTTGCTTCACCTTTTAAAGTGACCTTATCTCAACACACAAGTTTTCTCACTATTACGCTTCTCTCCCCCATCCCACTGGTGGGGAGTGAGGGAGCGGCTACGTGGGGCTGAGCTGCTGCCTGGGGTTAAACCAACAGCAAGGGAACGCAGGAACCTCTGCAGCACTTGGAAAGAAGTCCCTGGGGGCTGCCCCAGCGGGTGCACTGGGCACAGGACACTTCTTATCCCACCTCAGCTGGGGAGACGCTACCCCCTTTCCCCACAAAGCTGCGTAGGGTCTGACGCTGTTGGAAATCGGCACACGTGTCCTCTAAATTCACACAAGGCAAATTTAAGGCAGTTCTCAAACTAGATCAGGAAAAAGTTCCAAAATGGTCAGGATGCACAAAGTGCAGGTGGCGGCAGCTTGACTGCACCAAAATGAGGGAGAAAGAAGCAGCTGTAATTATTGGCTGCAAGCTTTAAAACCAGACGACTAGGAACCTCCTACTATTTTTAACTTGGGGCAGTTGTTCCTCACCCCAATTCCAATTGCAGCCCTTCAGGCTACTTTTCCCTCCTCCAAAACAGAGGAACTACATTGCTGATGACATAAGACAGGAGAGCAGCAAGGGCAAAACAAGGTAAAGGAGCTAAAAGTTTGTCCCAATTCCCACAGGCTGATGGAAAAAAAGAAGATTTAAGAGGGATGGCCACTAAACTAGGTTGCTAAGTATTTTGCTTACATTCCCACTTCCTAGACGACTTATTTTTGATTTAGTTTGTCGCTCTGAAAAACAGAAATAACACTATTTCCCTCCTTTGTAAAGTTTTATACAGGAGCTCAAGAAATATTATTAGGCAGTGAAATGGCAGCCTCACCCGCTCTATGGAGCCATATGTACAAGGGGGAGGATGCAGGCAAGGAAATGTAAGAGTTACCGTGTCCCAAAAGTAATACTGCAGTCTCATTAAAGCCTGGGTCTCTCCTCCACTGCACGGGAAAGCTGTTCGTGGATCAGCCACAGGATCTGCAACAGAAAACACCGTCACCTTGTTACCCCCTTGGAAACCACCTCAAAGGCGTAATCACAGAATAATTTTTTTGGAAGAGGTGCTCAAGATCACCCAGTCCAACCATTAACCTAACTCTGGCACTAACCACGTCCCTAAGAACTTCATCTACGCGGCTTTTACACCCCTCCAGGGATGGTGACTCCACCACTGCCCTGGGCAGCCTGTTCCAATGCCTGACAGCCCTTTCCAGGAAGAATTTTTTCCTAATATCCAATCTAAACCTCCCCTGGTGCAACTTGAGGCCATTTCCTCTTGTCCTATCACTTGTTCCTTGGGAGAAGAGACCAACCCCCTCCATGCTCCAAGCTTCTTTCAGGCAGAGATCAGAAGGTCTCCCCTCAGCTCCTGTTCTCCAGCTGAACCCCCCAGGTCCCTCAGCCGCTCCCATCACACTTGTGCTCCAGCCCCTCACCAGCTCCGTTCCCTTCTCTCAACTCGCTCCAGCACCTCAAGACCTTTCTGGTCGTGAGGGGCCCAAAATTGACCCCAGGATTTGAGGTTTGGCTGCCCCAGTACCCTAGTCCTGCTGGCCACACTATTCCTGATACAAGCCAGGATGCTGGTGGCTCATGTACGGCCAACTGTCGACCCAACACCCTGAGCTCTTTTGATCTGCCAGGCAGCTTTCCAGCCACAAGTAGGGAGCTTAAAAACTGGGGATGTTCAGCAGTAGGGATGTCTGCTTCAGAGACATAAAAGACTGTGCTCTGGTCTTCCTTTAAAACAAGGGCCACATCAAACGTATTCAAAATTACTGACTAAGAGGATGTTTTCTACGCAGCTGCAGGGGAGTTTCTCCTCGCAAGAAATGTATCTTTATTCACTGTAAAAGTGAACAGAGGTTTTGTTACAGTTTGAAGGGCAACCACAGCTTTTGGGAGGCCTCCATGTTTTGAGTCTCAGTAAGACATCTCTAAGTAGGATTTCACGGGAGCAACTGCCAAATTCAGTTTCCTTACCCTTCTGTCCCAAATCCTCCATTGTAGGGATGCACCCTTCCTCTACCCCTGGAGCCAGAGGCTTTAGCTGATCTGCCATCCGCAGGGTTGGCCGGACCTTCGCCTCCGATTCCACCGCTTTTCGGAAATGGGTGAAGACATCGGGCAACCTGTGGAGATGACAGCAAAGTCATATCTCCATCAGATGGCTACCCTGTCCCCTCCACACAGCACTACAAGGCTTCTCCAGACGAATGGTTGGCTTTTCAGGCTGTGCACTATTTGTGATAAACCTTTGTACATGGTGTTTGTGATGCGTGTTTGTACATCACCTGGCACAAAAAAGGTATTTGCCCCTGAGGCTAGAAGCGATAGGAAGTTCAGTCCTTCACCCACATTCCTTCTGCTTCTGATGCAAATGGTGCCTTTTCAATTTAAGGTGTGTCCTGATGGGGCAATCATGAGGCTCAGATTTACCTCCCCTAACTTCTGATTACCCATAAGGCTGACCTCAGTGTAAGGGTGCAGTCAGTGGAGGGAAACTGAAATAGAGAAACAAACTTAACAGAGAAATAAACAGCAGAGTCAATTATATACATTGTTAAGCAACATTCTTTATTGTCGGTGCTGGGGAGCTCTGGGAATCATTCTCCATAAGCGATCCAACAACTGGATGCTCCTGCTTTGCTTATATTCACATACTTTTTACATATGCATTACAATTTTTGAAATTTTTGACATACATCTATACTAAGAAATAATTGATGATGTTAGCTATAATTGTTTAGTTTCCTACTTACAATACATCTATTAATTATTGGTTAAATATAAGCTAAACACTCTGCTTCTAAACAATGTATTACTCAATCTTCTGTCTTCTTGTCATGCAGAAAGATATAAAACTTGAAAAATATCCCCTTGTTTTGCAGGTGGTCAGAAAGCATTGATCATGTCAATTGGTTAATGGTGGGTACGTCTTTTGTAACTTAATCACAGTATACATTAATTTAGCAGCTTCTCTTCAGTACAAGGGCAAAGAGAAACCAGTCCCTCAATAAATGGTCAAACAAACTCACAGTATCACAGTATCACAGTATGTTTGGGATTGGAAGGGACCTCAAAAGATCATCCAGTCCAATTCCCCTGCTGGAGCAGGAACGCCTAGGTGAGGTCACACAGGAACATGTCCAGGTGGGTTTTGAATGTCTCCAGAGAAGGAGACTCCACAACCTCCCTGGGCAGCCTGGGCCAGGCTCTGGCACCCTCAATGAGAAGTTTTTTCTCAAATTTAAGTGGAACCTCTTGTGTTCCAGCTTGATCCCATTACCCCTTGTCCTATCATTGTTTGCCACTGAGAAGAGCCTGGCTCCATCCTCATGGCACTCACCCTTTATATATTTATAAACATTAATAAGGTCATCCCTCAGTCTCCTCTCCTCCCAACTAAAGAGCCCCAGCTCCCTCAGCCTTTCCTCACACGGGAGATGCTCCACTCCCTTAATCATCTTTGTTGCCCTACGCTGGACTCTCTCCAGCAGTTCCCTGTCCTGCTGGAACTGAGGGGCCCAGAACTGGACACAATATTCCAGGTGTGGTCTCACCAGGGCAGAGTAGAGGGGCAGGAGAACCTCTCTCGATCTACTGACCACCCCCCTTGTAATACACCTCAGGTACCATTGGCCTTCCTGGCCACAAGGGCCCAGTGCTGGCTCATGGTCATCCTGCTGTTCACCAGGACCCCCAGGTCCCTTTCCCCTACACTGCTCTCTAATATGTAAATTCCCAACCTATACTGGAACCTGGGGTTGTTCCTGCCCAGATGCAGGACTCTACACTTTCCCTTGTTAAATTTCATTAGGTTATTCCCCGCCCAACTCTCCAGCCTGTCCAGGTCCTCGGCTTTGTGCATGTTGGAGAACAAATCCTACTAGTACAGAGGGATGAATGTGCCCTTTCCTCTTGATGTGAATGAGCAGATGGACTAACGGTGAACTAACTTCGCTGTGGCACAGAATGACAGTTCGCTGGAGTGAGGAACAAACGGGACACCGGAGAAGTGAGTGACACCACAGAACAACCCACCTGGCGATAGGCCTGAAGGGAAGGTCATCCCGATGATACAACGTGGATCCCCAGAACGTCTGGATCTTCACCCCGTGCTGACTACACACCTGGCGCAGCCCCTGCTCCACATCCAGCTCCTCCTGCGTGGCCTGGAGAGAGCGAAACGCAATGAGGGCACAGCTGCACTGCACCCACTCTTTGCCTTTCTCCCTCATCTCCACTTTTAGCTTCATCCCTTTAGGGAGAGGTGCACACAGACAATCTCTGGGTATTTCCCTCTGCCAAACCCAACAGGTGTTTTCACTCTCCATTCGTAGTGCAAATGCCAGAATAAGGAGCTCCCTGATGGAGGATGTTGCAGATCTTTTAAGTTTGCACAGACTGGAAATGACCGCATAAATAGGTGTAGAAGAAATCCACTCAGGTTTACTGAATATCAGGATAGCATTCCGGTTTCAATAAGTCCTTGAGCCACAACTTCTTGGAGGCTGGGAAAACATTTAGTGGGAGCTTCTTTACAGATTTGTCCTGCTCCTGTGGCCTCTCTGGTCACTGTCAGGAAAAGAGGCCTTTTCGCTGATGCTCTGTGGTTGTTTTTAGTGCTGCATGGAGTCAGGCACTATAGGATGTGCAGGTTGTCAAGTCACAAGTCCTGACAGCAGGAATACCTGCAGTGCAGCTCACAGAGGGATTCACGTATTAGGCAGCTGTGAGGCCCAGACTCTGCTCATACGTATCTATGTATGTGTGTGCACACAAAACCTCCGCTCCTTTGGATCCAGAGCCCTCCAGTGAATCCAGCAAGCTCTGGATCAAACCGTTAAGCTCAGTGAAGACGGGTCAGAGACACGTCAACCCCACTGTCAGGTCAGGACCAGACTCATGTTTCGTTCTTCATCAAACTAGGGGGCAACTGCCTAAATATGAGCGCTGTCAACTCACCCGGGGGCTTTTCTACACTCAGTACAATATGTCCCCTGGCAGATACCTCCCCGTGCAAGGAAGGAAAAGGCAGCTTGATGTAAAACAGAAGGAGAAATGGACTCAGCTGACCTACAATGCCAGTTGCTGGAAACTCCTCTTCCTCAAGACACAGCACTTGCGAGTGATCAGTCACAAACCGCTGCTGTCACCCAGCAGGGACTCCTGCCCAGACGCCATCCCCATCCCAGGAGCTAGCTGGTTCCCCAAGGTTCACAACACCACAGACAAGAAAGGCTCTGAATGTGCAGGATCTGCATCACAATTTGATTGTGGAAGAAACCTCCACAACCTAATTTTATCTCTTAACAACGTTGCTCAAATTTCCCTTACCTCTTCATGGAAAGCCACAGCACTGACAGAGTCCAGCTGAGTAATCAGATCACGGACCACATCTTCTGGTTTCCCCTTCCTCACAACCAGGGTGCTGCAAACACAAAATATTGGCCTGAATTAGGTTTGATATCATTGTTATTTACGTGTGCAGGAGTCCCTAGTCCTGACCCAGGCACCCTTGTTCTTTACGAGGCATGAAACACGTTTTGAAGCAGACAGACAGGATTTGACTAGCCTATATTTTTTAGGACCCACTGAACACAGTTTGTAAGCCTCTGGGGCTGAGTGTGTGTCAAACACATTTCTGCCATCCCAAATGCCTTGAAAAGGATGACTGGGCAGAAAGCCAGCCTGCTACCTTGAAGTTCATCCTTAAATGATGAGGCTGTGGTTCCAGAAGAGATTCCTCTCTCAATCCCTGTCACAGGTAGTGGCGGCCTGTGGGCAGAGTCCTCTCCACTTTCATGTGGGATTATTCTGAGGAATATTTTCCGCTGAATGTTCTGTGTTCGTAACAGAGTCAACAAAACTTCCCTTCCTACCCTGCAGCCTCACCAGCTGCCCAGCTGTGTACCCAGGGCACCGGAGCAAAAGAGAGAAGCTGTGGTGAGAAAGTCAATCACAGAATCACAGAATGTCAGGGACTGGAAGGGACCTTGAAAGCTCATCCAGTGCAATCCCCCCATGGAGCAGGAACACCCAGATGAGGTTACACAGGAAGGTGTCCAGGCGGGTTGGAATGTCTGCAGAGAAGGAGACTCCACAACCTCCCTGGGCAGCCTGTTCCAGGCTCTGCCACCCTCACTGAGAAGAAGTTTCTTCTTGAATTTAAATGGAACCTCCTGTGTTCCAGTTTGTACCCATTACCCCTTGTCCTATCATTGGTTGTCACCAAGAAGAGCCTGGCTCCATCCTCCTGACACTCACCCTTTATATATTTATAAACATTAATGAGGTCACCCCTCAATCTCCTCCAAGCTAAAGAGACCCCAGCTCCCTCAGCCTTTCCTCATAAGAGAGATGCTCCACTCAGGTGGGTGCTGAGTTCTGTGAAGAGTCTCGTATGTGACTCTGTCCCTTTCTCTGTCTCCCATCCTCTCTGTATCACGCACACACATTACTGCATTATCTAAGTTTTGGAGAAAAATTTCTTGAAGGGGTAATACAGTGTTTGTGCCAGAAGAATTTAAAGCATAATTGAAAAGTTTCTTCAAAGATAAACCGGGTTTGAAGAAGGCAGGAGGAAGGGGTGCTGCTGAGAGTGCTGTTCCCCTTACATCCCACAGGAAAGCAGAGACCGAGCCGCCCACAGGGCACACCACAGGTTGGACGTGGAGATTTCTGTCTCCCACTGCACAAAGACACTTCGTGGCTGTGGAAACAGAGCCTAGGTCTTAGCGTGGCTCTTCACAACCACAGATCTGTCGCTGCAGAAGACCAATCTCTTACCAGCTGCTGACAAGGGCACAGCAGCATCTCTGAATGTGCTCACCCACTGATACCCGTGTATCGGTTCTTTCGGTCTCCTGTAACATCCACCATCAGCAGCTGCAAACCCAGAGCTGTTCCTCTGGCTCCTACCACTGTTACGCTGCCCTGGGAGAAGCCAGGCTGGTTGACACATCTATGCAAAGCCAAATGTTACCTGGTGATGCGATTCTTCAGCTTGTAGACCTTCAGGCCCTGGTTATGGTTTCTAAAGGCATAATGAAGAAGGAACTCCTGAAGAGCCCATTGTGTAGCCTACCAAAGGGACTGTGTTTATTGGGACCAGGGCATGAGGAAAGTTAATTCTCCAGTTTCACGAGCCGGGATCCATGTTGCTCATTGTATCTACCAGAAGGGCTGTGGCTCTCCAAAATCACCAGAGTATCTGGCACGATTTGACTCACAGCACAAACACATGCTGAGAGAATGAGAAAATAAAAATACACGTGTTATTTCCACGGTGCTTTCTCAACTACCTTCCTTTTTTCTTGAGCGTTTCCCTCAGGTCCTTCACGCTTTCCAGCAAGAACCTGAGCCGGTGGGGCCCGGTCCTGGGGAACCCGCAGCGCTGGGTGCGCAGGAGGTGCCGCGGGTCCAAGCAGTAGAGGGGGACAACGAAATCCGCGCTGCTCTGAGCCCAGTGCAGCACCTGCGGACACAGACAAGGGCTTTGGGGGGGCGGGAGGCAGCGCCCACCTCTCCCCAGCCCACCCATCCCAACAGCGGGGTGTTCACCCGGGGTCCGCCGCCCGGGCCTACCTGGTTATCGTGGGCGCGCAGGTCGCAGCGCAGCAGGCAGATGGCGGTCCCCGGCATGGTGGCGTCCCTCAGCCGGGCCCCTGCAGCCCTGCCCGGGCCCGTCCTCCCTCACCCGGCCCCGCAGCCCCAGCCCGCCCCGTTCCCGCCTCCCCGCCCCGGGTCTCCTCAGCCCGCCCGGCCGGGGAGGAGCCGTCCCGCCTGCGGCCGCCCCGGCGCTTCCTGCGGCCCGAGGGGGAAATGGGACCCGGGGGGACCCGCAGGATCACAGAGTCACGGGCTGGTTGGGGTTGAAGGGACCTCTGGAGACCATCCAGTCCAGCCCACCTGCTCAAGCAGGGTCACCAGAGCAGATCACACAGGAAGGTGTCCAGGTGGGTTTGAATGTCTCCAGAGAAGGAGACTCCACAGCCTCTCTGGGCAGCCTGGGCCAGGCTCTGGCCCCTCAAAGGAAAGAAGTTTCTCCTCATATTCAGATGGAACCTCCTGTGTTTCAGTCTCTGCCCGTCACTCCTGTCACTGGGCACCACTGAACAGAGTCTGGTCCATCCTCTTGACACCCACCCTGAGATATTTATAAACATTGATGAGATCCCCTCTCAGCTTCTCTTCTCCAGCTGAACAGCCCCAGCTCTCTCAGTCTCTCCTCATAAGAAAGATGCTCCAGGTGTTCTGAGGTGGCCCCTGTCCATGGCAGCCTCTCACCAGAGCACACTTACTGCTGAAATTGTGATTAATTAATTAATTAATTGATTAATTTATGTATGTATGTATGTATTTATTTTCACATCGATAATCTCCTCCACATCCCAGCACCTCACACAGAAGCACAGCCCCATTTCTGTGGGGCGCAGCCACGGTGAAACTCCTGCAGGGACCACCGCTTGCCTGGCTCTGACTGTTAATATTGATTATTAATACTGATTATTATTTATCCTGTAAGTGCCGAGGCTGCAATATAGCAGCATCCTTGCTAGCTTTGCGGATCGCTCGCTCACCTGTTAACTAGCAAAGGATGAGCTGTAGATTGGCAACAATTGGTGTATTTGACCTCCAGCGCTAATAGGGGCGGCTGAAGTGAAAAGGCCTTGTCCTATGGTTTCTGTAAGTCACTGTCGGATGGCAGTGATTACACATCCCTTACTCACTGAATTGTTCCTCAGGGTCCTTTTTCTTCGTTTTACAGCTCTCATAATAAGAAGAAATGCTTTAAAAAAAAAACCCAACCCACAAACAACCAAAAAAAACACAAAACCACACAAACAAACAGAAATAAAACCAATAATTAAAATAAATAAACAAGCAAACAAACCCTGCTTGGCTCCCTGGCAGGGGTCTCCAGGCACAATGTGTAACTCCACTGTTTCTCCTGGGCTGGGAGAGGATGGGGAAGAGGATGCAGCAAAGAGCTGGTGACGAGTGAGGATCCAGGTTTACAGAACCAAATTGCTGCAGCTCGTCAAAATACCTGAATGGCTGAAGTGAAGCTTTTGATGGAGCCACTCGGACTCTGAGATGCTCACCAGAGATTAAACACTATACTCTGGCTTTATTTCCATCCCCTCCAGGCTCATGGGTCCTCCACATGCCATCTGCACTGCCGCTCCGTGGGAAGTGATGCGGATTCCCCGGGTGATCCGCATGACACATCGTCTCCTGATCCCTTTTCCGTGCAACCAGGGCTCCTTCTCCCGGCTCAGCAAGCTGCAGCTCGCTTGAAGAACCAGTGACTCATCTCAGAGGGCTGCTGTTTGGTGGGAGAAAAATGCAGCCAAAACTTTGGCTTCTGCCCAAGGAAAACGCTGTTGTTGGCTTGCAATGCGTATGCCGTAGAAAACAAAACAAAACAAAAAAACACAAAAAACAAACCTTTCTTTATCATGCTAGAAATGGACGGATTTTACAAATCCAGTTTACAAACCTTCCCTGTTTGCCTTTGCCTTCATTTGGCCAAGGACAAACAGCGCAGTTGGCTTCTCTTTTGTTTGCAGTCAGGTTTCCCCCCACAATTGTCCTGGTTGACGTGAAGCTGGGCCAAGTCTGGCAATAATGACATCCTCTTAGAGCTTACTCAGAGCTGCTAGACAGCCACCCACTCGCTTTGTGACTTCAAGAGATCTTATTTAATGGGCGTGCAGGAGAGAGCTGCCCTGCTGTCTGAACAGGGTTTATTTCCCCTTAGCAAGGGAAGCTGGTTTCCACTAAACAGAAACCTCTGCGACATAAATATAGATAGACCTCCTTCTATCCAACATTGTACACTTTCTATCCCATCATTGGAGGGCAGTTTTGTAATGTTTTTTTTTTTACTTACACAGTTGTTTCTCCTTAGATTCTGCATGTACTTCTGCTTCTGTGAGACCTTGTGAAATCATCCTCTGAAAATACGTGCTTAGGAAAAGCGGTGGTGAGAAGTACTTTGTTCCAAAATTAGAGATCAGGAGACCTGGCATTGTGAACTGCGGAATCTCCACTTTCCTTGCCTGGATTTTCCATTCAGAGGAACACAGTCAAAAAGAACAAGAGCCTTGTGTTTTGTTTGTTGCTTGTTTTCCACTGACACCTGTCTCTTTACTCCAAAAGGGTGTTCCAGCTTTCCATTCTCCCTTTGGGAAGCAGAGAAGCTTTGCCAACAGGCCCTGCACTACCAGCCATCTTGGAGGGGAACAAGCTTTGCCTCGGATTTCTTTTAAGTATCTTCCAAGAAACATCTTCCTTCCTGGAGCCCTGCACTTGTCAGGTAATTCATGGCAGAAGGTCTGTGAACTTTGGTGAGGTTCCATGGGGACCTCTGATAAAAGAATTGGATAGCCAGGGACTATCCAAATCTAGGGGCCAGGCTTGAGAGCATCCAGAGGGGGCTTCTTGCAATGTGGAGAGCGGCACGTGGTGCTTTTGTTTCTTGGAGACAACCTCATGGGATACCAGGTCTTGGAGAGATCTCAACTCCCAAGTCAATACTAATTTAGTGATACTTTTCCCCTTGCTGCTTTGGGCGTCCTTTTTCACTCATTAAAGCCATTTATCGTCTCTTGTTTATTCCTGGAGTTGAGCGTTGCAGTCAGAAATGTCTATTGTACCCATCTTGGATAATGGAGTCATAGAATTGCAGCTCATTGTTCCTGCAGTAAGTTCTCATTTTATGGCTTATGCAGAACAAATCTTTTACAAAGAGACAGTTTTGTGATGGAGCAACTGGAAGTGGGCCAAGCTTCCTCCTCTCCTCTCCTCTTCTCTCCTCTCCTCTCCTCTCCTCTCCTCTCCTCTCCTCTCCTCTCCTCTCCTCTCCTCTCCTCTCCTCTCCTCTCCTCTCCTCTCCTCTCCTCTCCTCTCCTCTCCTCTCCTCTCCTCTCCTCTCCTCTCCGGGTCTCTGTCTGAGCCCTTTACAGAATCTTGACGCGTGTCACCATTAGCTGTTTTCATAAAAGAATAAAACCTCCATGATCAACATACAGTCAGAGACAGACTCTAGTGATTCTATTGCCAGCCCCGCTGTGTCCAACCACACGCTCTGATGTTTCTTTGACTACAACAAGCACAATCTCATTTTCCTGGATTTGAGTAGCATGCTAAATCCTGTCCACCAGCATGAAACACCTCTTTCTTTTCATATGTACTTGATACTCTACCTAGATCTATCTTTCAGCTTTTTTGAACCTCTGGTAACAATGGGAACCTGCCTTTAATGCTGAGAGCTCCCATTCCAGAGACAACACTTTGATGTTTTGATGGCAAAAGGCCTGGCACTCTCTGCTGAGCTGGAAGCAGAAGGACACAGCCCTGTTCACAGTTCAGTTTGCTGCCTGCATAAAAGCAGCCACCGTTCTTACTGATCAGAGGCTTTTCCCTGGTGACACTTGTCATACTTTCTCATTTGGAGGGGTCTTGTCAACAGGTACTATGTGGGGACCATCTGGCCTTGGTTCTGCTATGATCAATCTTGTAGGAAAACATCCAGACTGGTTGCTCTTTGTAGCTGAGCTTGTGGCCACTATTCATTAAATCTGTCATTTCTTTTTCTACCTTTTAGCAGCGTTTCCTCCATTGGGAACCTAATGACCATCTGCCAGCTCTCATCCACCTACAATTATTGGACCTACCTGAGGTTTGCCAAGGGGCTTAAATACCGGTTAGCATCTAGTGTCAGCTTCTCCTTATGGCTGTCATATGGGTTTGCAACACTCTCTCACCTCGTTTGTATGATGCCCTCAAAATACTAGAAAAATATACCCAGGTAAGGGTCAGACATAACTGCAACTGAAGTAGTTACTATCAGTTAAGTGTGCTCACGTCCTGATGTAATTCAACACGGCTTCAATGCAGATAGCTAAGGATTTGCTTCAACTCTCAGTTGACTAAAACTGTCAGTTTAAAAGGCTTTTAAAGCAAAAACAAAAAGAAATGGTGGTTTTGTGGTCACGGCGAGACCTGGGAACATCATGTCTTTGTTGTGTTCTGGTCCATGCTTCTCCCCGTGTTCTTGGAACAGATCATTTCAACCCTCTATCTACAGCAGAATTTCTGCTGCTGTCAAATGGATGTAACATCACTCCCCTATCGCACAGGGCGTTTTGAGCCTTCATATTAGAGACCTGTCTCTAACGATGCTAATAAAAGCATAGAATGTTCTAGACAATAGCATTTATAGAAGGATACAGTCATCTTAGATGCTTAAAAACAGAGATACAAATTTACTGTCCACTGGATTAAATTGATAGTCACTAGGTCATTTCTGACATGCAAGCTGTGATGCAAGGACAAGAACTGCAACCTGGATTAGTCTTGGTGTCTGCCCAGCTTAACAGCAGGTCTACAGCAGATACATAGGATCGTCAAATGCCATGAGCTGGAAGGGACCCACAAGGATCATCAAGTCCAATCCTGTCCCTGCATAGGACAACGCCAAAATTCACACCATATGAGCACTGTCTGGGACAGAGGAAGATGTTGGAGTCCTGCCACGGATGCTGAGGAACATCTGCCCTATGTAGCATTTTCTTCTTCACATTCCCCCTGGACAGAGGTTGGTTCATGTTGGGTTTTGTTTTAAGGAAGCAGTAGTTTAGCACACAGTGTTTCTGGCAATCATAACCACTTTTGCTGGGTAGTCATCATCAAAAGGAAATGCCTTTATAAGGGCCCCTGCGGAGGTTTCACATCTATTAGAATTTTCTCTTGGAGACATCTCCAAGGTCATCATGGTCCTGCAGCCTCCTTCTCCTTCTCCTGCAGAAAGTAAAGGTCTTTGCTGGAGATGGGAGGAACCAACATTGACCAAGGATGTGCAGCATTGACCCTGATCCCACAGGTGACACTGGCATCACGGTTTGACCACATGTTGCCAGGGAGAAAGGCAAACGAATGGAAACAAAAGAAAGAGTTGAGAAAAAAGTCTTCACTTTCTCCACTCCCCCCCAAATCGTATTTATTGTGGTCCCCACCAAATTCCACCTAAAATAGCTTTTGTCTGTTGCTATTTAGTCATTTAGGTTGGATCTACCAGCTGCATTAACTTGGCCCTATTGTACTATTGCAGTTGGCTGGTTGCCATCCTCCCCCCATGGGTTTTCTACAGATCTATATTTCAAAGTTACGGCTCTTGCAAAGCTCTGCTGTGTGAGTTCAGACAAGCTAAAAAAAATTAGTCATGTTTCCTCTGGCCTTGCTGCTTTACTAGGCTTCCTATTTGCAATCAAATTATTTTTAATTTTGACCGTGGGCCCATTGTTTGCAGGGAAGATAATCATCTTATCTCGCCGCCGGGATATTTCTCTCCTTTCTCATGTAGTTTCAGATGGATTAAATAAATACTCCTTACACAAAGCACACCAAGCTGGGCAAAAGGGCATTTCACCATCGCTGGCTGATCTGAAATTTAGGAAATGTCTCTCTTTTGGAAAAAATACAAGATTTGGAAGGACTCGGACATGCCATAATGGCAGCTGTGCTAATTGTACGCACTCAGTTAAGTTATACATCTCAGAGCAGCGTTATGGAAACACGTGGGTGAAGCTAAGAGTTCATAAGTGACACCAGCCTGACTTGTCGAACAAGGGTCACAGATGACAGTTGTCTGAGTTTTTGGTAAGGGAGAAGCCAAAAAATATCTGATTGGTCCTGTGGGACCATTCTGCTCCTTCTTCCCAGGTGAAACCATATGAAGGGAACAGGAGATCCCCAGCGTGCCACACAGGGAACAGGAGATCCCCAGCGTGCCATCCATCTGATGAGAAGGAACCATCCATGGACGCTCTTCTCTCCCTCTATGTGTCTGGAGATCGTATCAAAGGGACTTAAATGGGAGCAGGTCAGCTTGCTGTATTTTGAAGTCTGATTTTGAGTCCTTTTCAAGGGAAGGATAAATGCCCTGCAAAGGTGAGGAACCAAAAGAGGAGCATCAGGCATCTCTGAGACCTTCCCAGTTGTTCCAGTATCCCCTCCATGGAGGAACTGGCTTGTTAACACAAGCGACAGTCGCACAATGGGAAATGTACGGGCAAGTGACACCGCTCAAAACCAAACTGCTCTGTTTGGTGTTTTGTAACCTTCACCCGTACACACTTTCCTGCTGCTGGATGCTGAGTGGTTTACCTCCAGCTTCCTAATTATCGAAGCGCCGCTGCTCGTATTTTACCGCAGATGAGGAAATGAGGACATATGGCTTTTGTGATAAGAGATTTATGTGAGCTGTCTGTGCAACAGAGCTGCAACTTTCTACAGAAGTCCATTTAGAAAACAAAACATATGTAAACAGGCAGGTTTTGATTGTTTCGGTGATTTCTTCCCCCTTGTGACAGATGTAAAGGAAAAGATATAGGTTTCCACTTGATGTGTGTAGATAAGCTTATGGCCAATGGAACATATCCCAGCTTTTCGGTAAATGAGGCTCTACTTCCCTTGATTTCTGTCAGCTAAAATCCAGCTCCACGTGAGTGGATGGGAAGGAATACAAACAAACTCAGGCACTATGGCTGCTCGTATATTATTCACTGCCAGCTGTAGGAGTACGAATATGCCAGGAGGTTCTGGTAGAAGCTTCTTCGTCAAGAACACAGTAGAGAGTGCAGAATGATGATTGAAATGGCAGCTGTAATTCAGTGATTATAATGAGTGGCTTTGACTACATGTTACATACATGTTACCATTAAAATCAGGAGGGGATTAGAGGAATAGAGTCATATTCTTAATGAGCAAAATTCAAATGAAGTCAGTGATGTCAAAGAACAGGGCAGGCTGGATGCACATACCCAACCCACGTCTGGACTCTTTCAGTCAAAGAATCACAGAATCGTTTCGGTTGGAAAAGACCTTTAAGATCATCAAGCCCAAAAGTAAACCTAACACTGCCAAGTGCTTCTCTTGTCCCTTAGACTCTGCTCAAGAGGAGCCAGTTGCAAGGCTGAGAATCTTGGTTCTTTTCAGGAAAAGATCAAGATTTTCTCTGGACTTTCTCAGAAGGTGGGATGGAAAAGCAGGATGTCCCCTGTGATTTTTGGCTTTCTTGCCGTTTCGGCTGCAAATGCCACAAGGACAGTATTGCTTGTGCTATTTTCCACAATATTCAGGTGCCAGATGAGCTGATAAATATTGTGGGATAGATCTGACCTTAGTTGAGAAAGTCTAAACTGGGTCTGTTTGCAGATCAGTAGTATAACTCTGCAGGGCTTTCAGCTTCACACCTTTCACCAGGGTGATATATAGAGTTACCTTACAAATACTGTTTGGATGACAGGAGTGTCCTGATCTCCATACACATATGAAAAAGCCTCACAGAGAAATGCTCTCCAACAATGTTTGCTCAAAAACCCACCCAGAAATCAGATCCTCTTCACTTTCACTTTGTCCTTTTTGGAGATGTTTTTCCCTCTGTTTGGGCAGAAGAGGTGAGTCATGGAACAACTATAGTGTGGAAACTCACATTCAGATATGAAAGCACATGTGACAGCTACCAGGAAAAAAACAATCATCCACATAACTCAATCTCACTGTATTCACACCCAGCTTGGAAGAAATACGAGTGAAAACCTGTTCTTTTGGTTGATCGCTGTTTCTGGCTGCTGCGTGCTGTTACCTTCCTCTGCGTGTCACTCTGAGCTTTCGGTCGTTTGTTTCTTAAGATCCAAAAACTCTCTCCTATCAGCTGTGTACAACGAGCTCAATGGATACAAAAGCTGCCTCGGAGAGGGCTGGGGGGCACCCCTTTGCTCTGACCCCTTCACAGAGCAACTGTCTAACCCCCCAAGACGGGGTGTTGCGCCAGGGCAGGTTTAAATTGGATATTAGGAAAGTTTTCTTCCCAGAAAGGGTTGTCAGGCATTGGAACAGGCTGCCCAGGGCAGTGGTGGAGTCACCATCCCTGGAGGGGTTTAAAAGATGTGTAGATGAGGTTCTTAGGGACATGGTTTAGTGCCAGAGTTAAGTTAATGGTTGCACTTGAGGGTCTCTTCCAACCAAAATGATTCTATGATTCTATACCTGAGTGGGTGAGTGCAGCTCTGCTCTTGGGTCTTCATGCTCTGAACCCGCTCCTCTAGGACCAGGCCCGCATATTTTATCTTCAAGCGCAGGACTCACCCTTTCCTTTTGAAATACAGTTGCTGCTGCTGCCACCTGCCTTTTACGCTGGAGTGGACACTGGAAATATCCCGTACCCCGAGCCAGGGCAGGAGCCTAAGATTATTTTCTTAGCCCAAAGAGCTTCCCATCCCTGGAGACATCCCAGGCCAGGCTGGATGGGGCTCTGAGCAACCTGAGCTGGTGAAGATGTCCCTGCTCATGGCAGGGGTGGCACTGGATGAGCTTTGAAAGTCTCTTCAACCCAAACCGTTCTATGATTCTACGAACCCAAGCTCTAACCCACGAGGTTAATTTGTTGAGTGTGCAGAAGGCGTTATCTGCTGTTAGTGAAAATAAAGTTTTCTGCCACAGAAGAGGAAAGGTTTCTGAACTTATCAAGCTGCAGAGATCACTCGTTGCTCTTGGCTGGTTGCTTTCATAGAGCAGATCTTGGTGTCTGCCCTGCAGAACATATGGTCATATCAGCCAGGGAGCATTTCATGTACCACAAGAGGAACATAGTCATGAAGTGTGTGGCCCCTCAGCAACAGGGATCTGAACCTGACTCTCCCCCTTCTCAAGCATTCCATGACATGGTTCTTGTAAAACAGAGGCAGAGATAGAGAAGAAGTGCTGTGCTCAAATGTCTGTCCCCAACAAACCTCTGCGTACAATCAGGTGTGTTCTTGGGCCAGCACAAACCCCTCACTGATGCGTCTGGTCTGTGGATCCTGACCAGGTTAGTCCCCAAATCGCTCAGCTTTGCAGCAGTCAGAACACATGGGAAATGAGGGAATATTTAAGCAAAACAAACATGACTTCTCTGCAGGTAATATAATTTGGAGGGACATGGGAATAGCTCTAGCCCACTTTTTCCACCTGTTTTTCCACAGCAAACAGCAGACTCACTGTTAACCTTGGATGAGGAGGAGCTGCAGCCGCTGCAGGTCTGCCAAGCCCAGGCGCTGCCATGCAGAGATTTCGGCATCCCAGGCTTGTGTCTACGTGCTGAAATCCCACCCAAGTCCATTCCCAGCTCCAGCCTTCTGCTCTGAAGCAGCCACATGTTCTGAGTGAGTAATTGGTTTCTTTTCTTTACACCGAGACGGCATCATTCCTTTACAGTTTGCAATCTAAGAATAGGAATGATTTCACCCACTGTCGATGTGCAGCCATCTCAATGGGAGAGAAAGCCTGACAGACGTCTCACAGTGCACAACAGCTTTATGTGGCCGTTTAGGACAGGAAGCAAGAAAGGATATTATATCAAACAGAAGGCATGGGAGAATTTCAGGTTAGACGGAGCATACTTAGTTGCAGAAGAATTGGGTCAGTGCTTTGGGACCTGTGTTCACTTCCTACAGGAACCCTAACCAAGCCCAGAATAGCAGCAGTTAGGTAAAAGCCAGATATCTTCCCTTTTTCCCCCCACAGCAAATACTAATGCTTGCGTCATTAAAGGAGAAGCATAAATAGAACAGCCTGGGGCTGTGATTTGCAAAGTTCTTGGTCTGCGGATGAACCATCAGCTTTTCTTATAGCTCACTATTACCCACTTATGCCATCAAACTTTTCACTAAGATATTTTTGGGATGATATAGTCCTTCATATCCACTGTATAGACTAGTCAACTTAGAAGAATCAGAGCACACATCTATACATTTTATAGATGCGGTGGGTGTCAAGATGGGACCAGAGTCTTTTCAGTGATGCCTGACGACAGGATGAGAGGCAACGGGCACAGACTGAAACACAGGAGGTTCCATCTGAATATGAGGAGAAACTTCTTGACTTTGAGGTGCCAGAGCCTGGCCCAGGCTGCCCAGAGAGGCTGTGGAGTCTCCTTCTCTGGAGACATTCAAACCCACCTGGACACCTTCCTATGTGATCTGCTCTGGTGACCCTGCTTGAGCAGGTGGGTTGGACTGGATGATCTCCAGAGGTCCCTTCCCACCCCAACCAGTCTGTGATTCTGTGACAGTTTGACATTGTTTTGGAAAAGAAGAGGGAGGTAGAAGGTACAAGGTAGAAGGCACACCATGCCTGTTGTTCTCAGGGGCAGAGAACAGCCTCACATCTATTTTATTTCCCCATATGGAGCTGCTACAACCACCCTCCGCAACACACTGGTTTCACCAGTGCTCTCCACTGGGCACTTTCTCCCAGGTTTTTGCTCCTCTCCAGAAATGTGATGAACGCTGTCAGCCGGCGTTTGTAGGAAAACACATGAAGAAGGAACACACCTCCATCTGTTCTTCTGCCAGGCTTCGTAAATGTTTTCAAGAGCAACTCGAGAAGGCAGAATATGGGGGCAGATCCTTCGCACGCCCATCAACAGAGAGCTGTTGACATCAATGGAAACAGGCTTCGCACACATGATGATTCTTGCATTGTTCAGGAACACCCTGGAACTGAAATCCCCACAGTGGGATTCCTGGGGCATCAAACACGTTCAGAAAAGAAAAAACGCTTGGAAGGGGTTTTCAGCAGTAATTGGTGCTTGCCTGAGCGATGCCCATTAAAACCAAGTCTTAAAGGAGCTGCTTGTCACTTAGTGCCTTATAATACCTGAAACTGAAGTCCTGTGCCCGGTTCCCAAGGTAAACACATGTGATTTATTTCAGAAAGGCGTCTGCAGCGCAAGAATTCATTACATACATCCCAGATGGGCAGCAGCCAAAACATTTCAAATGTGCCAAGTTACCGGAATTTTATTAAAAAGCTGTAAGAGTTAGAGGGAAGGTGCAGAGAAAGGCAACCTCCTTCCCAAAGCCAGGTGGCTTAGGCTGGGCTTACGCTGCTTCCCAAACGGATGAGGCAAGTGGGAGTCAGAGGTTCCTTCCAGCAACAGCTCGGTCCCCCTGGATGCCTCTCCGTAAGCTGCAAAAATATTCTGAGGAGGGGGAGGGAGAGAAAGAAAAGAGTGAAACCTATTCAATTACATCAAGACCATGAAGGGCCCTAGGAAAATCATTTATGGAGTGAGGGAACTCAGAGCAGTTTGGGCTGGAGCCATCTGCTGTTATTTGGTATATACAGAATTGGTTTCTATGGATTTTATTAATAGGTCACGCGATTGTATACGAGGATGTGAGATTTGAATCTCTCAGGAGGGGTCCCTGGTTGGGGTTTCTATTGCCTTTATAGGCAACGGCTCAACATTTCTTGCAGCAGCAAGTCCTGAAAATCTTGAGAGGAATGAGTCCGGGTTTAAGATTCTGACCATTTTTTTCTCTCCCCCCAAAAAATCTTGAACTGACTTTGTTCCTGTTCCTCTCCACAACACATTTACTAAATGGAGAAACAGGGAAATAATCAGAAAAATATTATTACCTACTTTTTTCCATTGTGTATATGAATTTTCTCTCTTTCCCACCAGTCTGGTACAAAACCCAAGTCCAACTTCCATCCATCTTTCAGGCACAAGGGCCTTAGCTCAGGGGTGAGTTTGGCCTTTGTCCCTCCCCATATGGAAAGTCAAGTCCAAAGGCACTTGGACACACAAAGGACGCTTGGGACAGGGGGGTGTTGATTGGGGCAGCTGAGAGGTGGCTCTGCCTCCCATGGGGAGCTGCCCAAGGAGCTCTGAGCTGCTCTAGAGGGGAAGTTTGGACAACTGGTCACAGCCCAGGAGCAGCTGAGAGTCTCCTCCCTCCATTTGGTCTTAACTATGGCTCATTTTTGCTTCAGTTCCTCCCAAAAGAGGCAAAACCCAACCAAGGTATCAGAGAGCAATCCCTTCATCCCATCTTCACGTCCTGGTTGCATGGAAAGCTGGGTGCTGCAGAAAGCTACGCTGTGGCCAGGTGTCAGCAGCTTCTCCTGTGCTTCAACTCATGTGCTGGCCCAGGCTGGCCAGAGAGGTGGTGGATGAACCATCCCTGGAGACATCCCAGGCCAGGCTGGACAGGGCTCTGAGCAACCTGAGCTGGTGAAGATGTCCCTGCTCATGGCAGGGGTGGCACTGGGTGAGCTTTGGAGGTCCCTTCCAACCCAAACTGTTCCATGATTCTATGAAGCCCCATCTCCTGGAGTCAGGATGTTTCAACACTACTTTTCATCATCTGTTCTTTCAACTCAACGCTAAATGGGACAGTTTTGTCCCAGCTCCCAATTTCAGAAGGTCTCAAAGACCCTCAGCAAGAGCTTAAAAGTCAACTTCCATCTGAAAGCAAAGGCAGAGCATCTCCAGGGTGGGTGTCAAGAGGATGGACCAGACTCTGTTCAGTGGTGCCCAGCGACAGGATGAGGGGCAACGGGCACAGACTGAAACACAGGAGGTTCCATCTGAACATGAGAGACTTCTTTACTTTGAGGTGCCAGAGCCTGGCCCAGGCTGCCCAGAGAGGCTGTGGAGTCTCCTTCTCTGGAGACATTCAAGCCCACCTGGACACCTTCCTGTGTGATCTGCTCTGGTGACCCTGCTTGAGCAGGTGGGTTGGACTGGATGATCTCCAGAGGTCCCTTCCCACCCCAACCAGTCTGTGACTCTGTGGTCCAACCGGGGTGATCCCGGCTGCGGGACCTGGGGGGGCTGCACCGACACCGAGCGGGCCTGCGGGTCCCCTCCCGGGTCCCCGTTCCCCTCTGTCCGGACCCCTCTCCGCGGGGCCGCCCCCCAGCGGCGCGGCGCGGCACCTCCCCCTCGTACCGCCCGCTCGGTGGATGGGGGCGGGGCGAGACGGGACGGCCCCGCCCCCTCCCCGCTCAGCCGCCACTCCATTGGCCGTGGGGGCTCCTACGTCACGGCTTCCTCCCGCTTTTGTGCACCGCCCCGCGCCCCCTCGCTCCCGCTGCTGAGCCGAGCGGAGCCGAACGCAGCCGGTCGGAGCCGAGCGGTGCTGCCGCGGTTCTTCGGCATGTCCCTCCGCGGGTAGCCGCGCTGCCGGACCGGTAAGTCTCTCCTCGGGGACCGGGGGCTCCGCGGGCGGTAGGTTCCCGCACTAGTGCGAGGGTTTGTTTCGTTCTTTTAATTATTTTATTGTATTTTTTGTTGTTTTTCGCGGCGGTGACCGAGAGTTTTGCAGCCGGTTGCGTTTCTTCCCCTTCCTCCCCCTTCTAATCTTGCAAATAGGAGCTGGTCCCTCCGGGCAAGTCGCTCGATGGGGGGTTTGGGGAGCTGTGGGGGGTCGGAGCGGCTCCCCAGGAGGGGGTGTGGGGAGCTGGGAAACACCTTCCCCCCCCTTTGGGGATTTACCTTCCACGGCACAGCTCTCGCCTTGTTTCATCGTGCTCGGTTTCGGCTGCATAAACTGTCTTTCCCAACCTGAGGCAGCCTGTCCCTGACAGCGAGCGCCGGGATTAGACCCGAACACCCAATATCGGGGTGCGTTAAACTGTGGATTGTATGGGTACATTACTGGCTGCAGTCGCTTGCATCCTGCTTCTGTGGAAACAATCACATCCATGCCAGGGAGCTGCGCGAATGCCCGGCCAACCCTCACCCTCCAGTTTCACCGTGAGCAAAGTCCTCCCTGTGCGGTGTCCCGAGCAGTGAGGATGGGGAGGAAGGCTCTGCGGTGGCCACGGGCTCCCGTGGGCGAGGGGAAGCTGTACCCGCATGGCGTGAGCGACCTCAAGCTGGATTTCCACCTGGATGGAGTGAGCGGCTGTTGTGGGGAACCCTGTCACAGCTTGGGGTGATGCTCCAGGAGGATTTGTTCTGCCGGCACCGAACTTCAGCCCTCCATGGCTGGGTGGGGAGTGGAGGTGGGAACCGTGTGCCAATGCGAGTGGGTGTGCGCCGGCAGGCTCGCCAGGTTGTGCATGGCGGCCAAAAACGTCTCTCTGCCCCGATGCAGTTTGGAGAGCTGTTTCCCCTTTGGCTGCTGCTTTTATCCTCGATTCCTGTCTTGTAATCCAGTGGTTTTTGGAAGTAGAGCTGCCCCTGTTTGGCGCAGGGTCTGCATGTGTTGCCAGTGCATGGATTGGAAAGCTGGGTTCACTTGGGAATTTGGAGGTTTGGGATTTGTGCAGAGTTTCAGTGATCCCAGGGATTTCCAGGGTCAAGCGCTTTTGCCTCATCGGTGAGTGTAAGTGGTTTGGGAGAAATCCCTTCTCTGGAACCTTGTGAATTCACTTCCAGTCTGACATGTGCAATTTGGAGCTCTGTGCAGGATTTGTGCCCAGAGTGCAGCTCTTGGAGCCTGTTCCTCAGGAGTGTGGGAGGTGGGGGCTTGCCCATGACTACCTGTGCCTTGTGATAGCTTTGGCAGGTGGTCCAGTTTCCAGAACTCTTAATTTGTCGTTAATTATAACCCAGGGTTCAAGGTTTCCCAGGGCTCTTGCAGATTTGGGGCATGCCTCTGCAGCACATGGAAGGTTTCATAGCTTGTAAAAGCTTCTCTGTTGGAGGGAGGACATGAGGCTGCATGGGCTGCCAGCCTAGTGGGATGTGGATTTAGAGGCTCTTTTATACCTTCCTTGTCTAAACTAGTTTTGGTATTGCAGCTTTTTCCATGGGTCTTAAATCTTCATCAGAAACCCACAGTTCTGGTCAACGTGTGCTGATGGGTCACGCATTTGTTTTTTTGGGAGCTGTTAAAGAGCTGTGAAAGAGTCTAGAGTTCCATCCAACACAAAGAGGACTGCATTGTGCAGAGCCAGTGATTGCAGCAGCTGGAGGAGCACAGTCCTTTCTTCATCCTTTCCGAAATGTCACCATCACTTGGTGATGCTTTGCTAATTTGCTGTGCAGCTTTGACTTGAGGCGTTTCCTGAATTTTCCCATTGGGAAGATGCCGGTGGGGATGACACGGTGTGTCTGGACCCCGGCAGAGCAGGGGGACACACCGTGCAGCTGCGGTGCTGAGCGTGATGTGTGTCCAGCCCCGCTCCCCCAGCTGGATGTGGGCACCTGTGTGAAAGCTGGCAGGGTTTTCTGTACTGGGTGATCTGGCCCTGCTGTTGGAGACCTGTGGGTCGAGGCTGGAGGGAAGTGAGTCAGGGTTTGCTGTTACAAGGGAAATCTTTTATTAGACTGCTTGGTGCATGCAGGCCGGCTTTGGAGCGTAGATGTGGTTCTTACGGTCATGGTTTAGTGGCAGTGATAGGTTAACGGTTGGACCTGATGATCTTGCAGGTCTTTTCCCACCAAAATGATTCTGAGATTCCGTGATGAGCCTGTTGTGGAAGCAGCAAACCTCAGAGCTCAGCATTAGGAGACGGCAATTCCTCCTGGTTTACCTTGGCTCTTCTAGCCAAGGAGATCAATGGGAAAGGGAGGAGGAAAAAAAGTGTTCAACCACGGTTCAGCCAGATCATCTGATATAAGGAAACATGTTTTCTCTCTCTACAAATCTCTGGGCTCTTTTACATCCCGAGATGGAGCACAGGAGAGGGACACGCAGCCCATGTTCCAGCCTGTCTCGGGGTGGCTGATGGACAGCAGGAGGCTGCTGGGCTGTGTCACCTCCAGCCCCTGCTCTGCACGGAGCACAGGCCAAGTGTGCTGCTCACAGAAATGTGCAGAATGTCAGCTGTGCACCGCCGAGATGGAAAATGCATTATGGAGCCTTAAGAAGAGGAATATGGAATTCCACTTTTTAAATTTATGTCCTTGGGGCACTTTTTAGCCAAGCTATAAATGGCCTGTTGATCCTGAACCTGGCGGGTTCACCCTCAGTCCCCAGACTTTTATTTTCTCATTTAAGCTTTGCGAAGGGAAATGGGTGACCAGGAGGTTTCGGTGGGTCCCTCCGGGGAGCAGTTCCCCATCCATGCGTGTGGCCATGTGTGTTTTTCTTCTTGGTGCCTTTTCTACCTTTGAGTGTGATTTGCTGGGACGGTGAGTGTTTTCTCACGCCTGGAACATGCTGTCTCTGTGGGCTTGCCCCAAACCCTGTGCGACATGAGCCTTTGTCTGATGTGGTGAACACTGCGGTGAGCATCATACACAGAAGCGTTTTTCTGTCCAGAGGTGTGGGCGAGCACGTGTCACTGTGGACGTGTGGGCATTATTGTTTGTTTTCTGTCTGTCCTTGCAATTCTGATCTAGTCTGGCCAAGTAATCTTCCTGTTAGTCGCTAAAATACCCCCAGTGTCCAACCTAATCAGTCTGTCCCAGCTCATCTTTAATTAAACGGGAGAAATTAAAAGCAAATAAATTGAAAGCTATTTGCTGTAGAACATGGATTGCATGGGAAAGGAGAGCAAGGAAAGAATGCTGTAATGGGGCTAGTGAAGAATTTTGGGGCTGCAGGCTGGGGGTACATGGCTCCCTGCTTTGTTTCAGTGCTGGGGCTGTTGCTGCGGAAGCTTTCCCTGCAGCCACAGGACTTGGGGACAAGCTGAACCCAGGATGGTGGAAGATGCAGCGTCCTGTGGAGGATTTTAGCCCCAAACTGGCTCACCTGGTGCTGCAGTGCTTGTGGTGGAAGGGTTTGGTGAGCTGGGGGTGTGTGTGTGTGTGTTCACAGTTGAGCCCTGTGGCTGTTTGTGGCTCTGTGCTCTGCTTCCCTGTCCCTGTGACCCGGTGTGAGGACGTGCTGTTGATCGTCATCGCTGTGTCAGGTCTTGAGTGCCACGTTCTGTTCCTGAAGCAGGGATACCTGTGAGGGATAGCCAGGGGGTTTGACCTTGACTTTCTGAAGCTTTTAGAAGTCAATGGTGACTTGTACTCCACAAAAGAGGTGGATTCAGCTCCTAAATGCATTCCCCAAACACTTTTCATATCCTGGTAGATCCTAATGTGAATGCTAGCAGAAGCCATGGAATCACAGGTTGGTTGGGGTGGGAAGGGACCTCTGCAGATCATCCAGTCCAACCCACCTGCTCAAGCAGGGTCACCAGAGCAGATCACACAGGAAGGTGTCCAGGTGGGCTTGAATGTCTCCAGAGAAGGAGACTCCACAGCCTCTCTGGGCAGCCTGGGCCAGGCTCTGGCACCTCAAAGGAAATAAGTTTCTCCTCATGTTCAGATGGAACCTTATGTGTTTCTGTTCATGCCTATTGCTCCTCATCCTGTCATTGGGCACCACTGAAAAGAGACCAAGGGACTCTGAATTTAATTGAATTCTGTAGTAGGCTGCAGCCTGCCCTGCTCTCTGGAGTTACAACCCAAGTTGGCCACCATTTTATGCACAACTAATCGTTGCTTCTGTGAAAGCTCCCCGTATTTTATACTCGCAGCTCTCTGCAAGATGATCTGGAGCAGCCTTGGGGAAGAGAAGCCACAGCAGCAATGAAACCCAGGGTGGAGCTGGGCCAGGGTTTGGCTCAGCACCGTGAAAGCTGCGTGGGACAAAGTCCGGTTGGCAACACACGTTCTGTGCCGTGCCCGGCGCCGCGGGCCGGATCCTGGAAGGAGGCGGCCGAGCTGCTGCGTGGGCTGTTGTGTAAACAGCACATGTGTGGCCAGGTCCTTGTAGAGGGGGTGGGAGGATGCATTGGGTGTTCAGGTAGTGGTTAAACACCGAATTGCTTGAAAAAATAGCCTTAGGTGTGTGGATTCAAGGCATCCTGCAAATCTACTATGGCCAGGAGCTTGCATGCTAATGGACAAAATGTTGTTTGATTGACAGCTAGATGGTTTGGAGGAAAAAAAGACTGTAAAATTCCTTTGGGAAAGTAATTTGCGATATAAGGAGTCTTGGCAAAGGAGGCAAATCCAGCAGTGCTGGAAGGTGTTTGTGGCCTCTGCGGTGCTTTGGGTGCACCTGCACTGCTGGGTCTCCCCTGGAGTGATCGTGTTTGTCTTGTCCACGTGAAGGTGTTTCTTGCACAGTGGCTTCCAAGTGCCCACAAATCCCCAAGGGACTGCTGAAAGTGTTGCAGGTAACAGTCATTAGCCCAAACATCACGTGCAGAAACTGAACCGTGTGTTGTGCTGCAAGTTGTGCTGCTGCTGGTCTCGGTGTGGGGGTTTGGAGGAAGATGCTGTTTCTTTGGAGTGTCTGTTGAGGCCCATCCTTGTCCTTTAGTCCTGAAGGGGTCAGGCGGTTGGACTAGATGATTGTTGTAAATCCTTTCTAACTGGACTATTCTATTCTGCAGATGTACATGGAAGTCCATCATGATGAGGATGGTGGGTTGCTTGCATTGCGTAGTGCTTTGGTGCTACAACGTCTGCATTTTTGTGGTTGAGCAGAGGTCAGATCATCAGTTGTAAACTGGAAATAGTGCGGCACTCTCTGTGATAAGAGCCTAAAAATAATCGAGCGGATATTTGATCTTTACAGTGAGCTGTTTGCACCTTTTGCTCTATAAGGTGGCAGCAGCGATGCTGAGGCATGAGGAACCTGCAGAAGGGTGGTGGGCACACTTGTTGAGTATGGTGAAATCTCACTTCTGGTGTGGGTTGAAGAGTTGGGGCATCCCCTGTGTGGGGCAGCCTGGGTGCTGTGATAAGGAAGGTCAGAGAAAATGGCTTGGGAGAAAGTGTAAGCCGAGATCTTTTCTAGCTGGTGGTGAAGGTGAACTGAAGGAAAGTTGTGTGTGTGCACAGAAACAGTGTTTTAAATCATAGAATAGTTTGGGTTCATCTAGTCCCACCATGAGCAAGGACATCTTCACCAGCTCAGGTTGCTCAGAGCCCTGTCCAGCCTGGCCTGGGATGTCTCCAGGGGTTGTTCATCCACTACTTCTCTGGGCAACCTGGGATAGGCTTTCACCAACCCTCAGTGTCAAAAATTTCTTCAAGTCCCGCTTGAATCTCCCTCCTTTTAGTTTAAAACCATCACCCATTGTCCTATTGCAACAGGCCCTGCTAAGAAGTCTGTCCCCATCTTTTTTATAGGTCTGTTTTCAGCCCCTCACCTCTTCTCTGCCATTACTGGGGGAGTGCCCTGGAGAGGACTGTCCCTTTTTTGTGTGCTGGCTCAGTGCGGTGTGATTACCAAGGGCACCTGATAGTGTTATCTGCTGACAGGTTGATAGCTCAGTACCTGCAGCAGAACTAACGTGGTGGCTGGAGGGAGGTGTGTGGGCTGGGACGGTGGGACAGAGCAGCCCAGAGTGTGTAAGTGATGAATAACCAGTACCTGGAGAATAGAGATTTGGGCTGGCTTCTGTTGAGGTGGGTCAATGCATTGATGTGCTGTAGAGCAGGGCTCGTTTTGCTGAACCGATAAAGCATCGTCCTCAGCTAGAGCTACCAGGCTGGGCCAAGCTCCTGGAAAGCTTTCCTTGCTGATGCAAGGTGCTCACACTGCAGCGTCCGCACCTTCTGTTTGCCTTTTGGCACAGAACTACAGCACCGATCCTTCTGCTGGCTTCTGGAAACCTGAGCACCCGATTAATAAACCGGTGGAATGTGTTTGCTGCTCCTTGGTCTTATTCCCTCGGTGCGGGTGCTAACAGACTAAGTCATTAGAGAAATATGCAAGATATTTCAGTTATTTCTCTTTGGATGATGCTGGTGGCGAGTAAAAGAGATAAACAGAGACTGTATTGAGCTGTGCTTAGCTTATTGCATCACTGATTTTATTGAAAGGTTCAAGGTCCGGCTCTGAACGTTGTTGCTGCTGAACCCAGCAGCCGAGTGAATTTGAGCTGTTCCCAAGCTGTGCCGTGTCTTGCCAGAGGAAAAAGGGATGGGAAAGGTGGTGGTTTAGTGTTCTGGATGGGTATTCCCTCCCAATGGACGCTGCAGGGGGTGATTGCAGTGCCTAAGAAGAATCATGATGGGGCAAGTCCCGTCATGCTTCTTTCTTGAGTTTTCAGTGGAAAACTCTGCACTTGGCTCCTCTTCTCTCCCAGAAGCTGCCCCTGGGATGGTGACAGCCCAGGGAAGCCCTGCTGGTGTCTCCTCTTGCAGCCTTCTGGGTATTGAAGCTGGGATGGGACCATCAGGGCTGCCTGGATGTGGGGCCACACTGTTGCTCCTCATCCTCAGCTCTCCCTGGCTTTGCTGGACGGGAGGACCTGCTTCACCAGTGGCCTGGGCTGATGTTCCCTTGCTCCCCTTCTTGTGATACAGGCACTTGTGACTGTGCTGCCCAGGGAATACAAAGTGCTCCTGGATGCTGGTTGGAGTTACGGGTGGCTCTGACAAAAGGACAGCTCTTCTATGTTCTACATACCCTGATGATGGTTTCTGTCTGAAGACTTGGCTTCACCTCGCTTGGCTCAAATATTGTCTTGAGCATGAAGGATTTGAGGAACATGCCTGCTCTTGCTTGTTGTTGTTTGCAGTGGGGATGCTTGCTGGGGCTCTCCACAATGCTCTCCCCAAGATCTTCATGACTTACCACTGTGTTACCTGGCCCAAGAAAAAGAGAAAAAAATGTTTAATTATCGCAATATTTCAGCAAGTTGACCTGCAGCATTGGTGTGACCAACACCTGGTGCATGCCTGGTTGGCTTCAGGATGGGGCTGTAGGTGGTGAGGATGTCTTCTATTTGTAGTTTGTGTTATAGGAAGCGAGGCCAAATAATTGATTTTTGGATCCAGTGCAAAAGGTGCTGAAGGTTGTAACTGCCTTCATCTCTGGAGGGAAAGCTGGAGATAAGCTTGTTGAAGTCTTGGTCTATGTCTGGGAAATCTCGTGCAGAAGGAGTTGCCTTTCATGTTGGACTGTCCCAGGGGGGTGGTGTGGCCTGCTGGGCTTCCATCCTGGACCACCACAGAGTCCCAGAGCTATTTGGGACTTGGACAAGGAGTAAGACTTCCCATACGTGGTGAGCTGATTTGGGTTTCATAGTGTGCATTCGCAGAGAGGTGCTGTTTAGTGTCTCATGCTGTGTGGGAGTCACCAAGAGGTGAGAAAGGTGAGAGGTAGTTGTGGAAGAACATGGAATTTGTTGGGCAAGATCTCCCCTTGCTGCAGGAGGGATCTCCCACCTCCTTGATGTGTCTTGGGCTGGATTTACAAAACCTCAGAGCTGGGATTTGATGAATGGGTGTCTTGGTGTGGTTGAAGGGCTTTAGGCTGGGTCACCACCATGTTCAGGAGTGTCACTAAGGGCTTTGAGTTATACCCGTCCAGTAATCTCTCTCACCCAAAAAGAATGGTAGGAAAATTGTATAGATATAAAAAATATATATTTTGAAAGCCTTTGTGTTCAGATAAATTGCACATACATTAGTTGTGTCTCCCAGTGCCTCCAGACTCACACAACAGTGTTCTCCTTAACCAGAGGCTGGCATCCTTCTGGTTATCAGCTTGCAGTTCTTCAGAAATAGTTTTAAACTAAAAGAAGGGAGATTCAGGCTGAAATTTGACACTGAGAGTGGTGAGAGCCTGGCCCAGGTTGGCCAGAGAGGTGGTGGATGAACCATCCCTGGAGACATCCCAGGCCAGGCTGGACGGGGCTCTGAGCAACCTGAGCTGGTGAAGATGTCCCTGCTCATGGCAGGGGTGGCACTGGATGAGCTTTGGAGGTCCCTTCCAACCCAAACTATTCTATGATTCTATGAAATGAGAAGATCAAGCCATTTGGTCAGCGACTGATGAAAGCTTAAGTACATCTTTCATGCACCTGCGTGCCCTGTGTGCATAGAGTCCTGTGTCTATGGGCCGTGCAGTCACCACAGACCCCTGGTTGGATGGGGTCTGGTGGATGGAGCCGCCTGCAATTCCTCACACAAGCCTGCGTGCCCCAGTGTTGGCTTTGGGTTGATGGGCGGTAGGTTTCCTATGTGCCCTGGCTTGTAGGCAGAGTGTGAATGAGGGACTTGCCTTCTTGCTGTTCCCCTCTCTCTGTCCCTTCCACATCCATTCCCTGCCCCGGCTATTTTTGCAGGCTCTGAGCAACACCCCTACAACGCAGGGATCTGGGCTGTGGGGGATCCTGGCTGCCAAATGCTTTGCTAAGTGCTTTTATAGGCCGTGCTTTCTTACAAAACCTCCTGTGAGGTAAATTTGCCACGAGGCTCTATTTTGGGGCCGTCTCTGTCACCTGTCAAGAAGTGTTCTGCTCTGACTTGGTGCCGAGAGGCTGGCTGTGGATGGATGACCAGTTGCTTACCTAGCATTACCAAAGCAACGAGTTGTTGCTTTCCATGACTCATGAAAATGCACTGTAGGCTCTCTTAAGAATGGCTGAGATCATTTTTTTGGCTGGCTTTGAGCATCTGGTTTCCTTAGCAAATAGCAGTGGGGGTGGAGGGAGGGGGATTTCCAAACTCCTTTCTTTGTGTGTGTGATCTGGATTTTTGAGCTTGCCTAATAAA
This sequence comes from Nesoenas mayeri, assembly GCF_963082525.1. Taxonomy (NCBI): domain Eukaryota; kingdom Metazoa; phylum Chordata; class Aves; order Columbiformes; family Columbidae; genus Nesoenas; species Nesoenas mayeri. The sequence goes on from NC_137543.1 coordinate 158,967,405, forward strand.
ATACTTCATTTGAAAAAGCTGGGGGGGAAAAGACCTGTAACTTCCACCTCTGTTTAGTTTTCATAATGTGTCATTTAGTTGTGTTTAGCTGTAAAAAGAGGAAAGGTACTAATAACATTAGAGCCGCATGCTGTATTTCTCTTAAATAAGCAAGCATAGAAATGTTATGGGTGGTGTTTTTCTTTTAAAGCAAATTCTTCTGAGGAAGGAGAATGTGCAGAGAAAATTTTGCAAACAGAACTCATAATTCTCAACAAAAAATAATTGATGCAATATTTGCGCAATTAGAGGACTGATTCTATAGCGATGCAGCAAGGCAGAGTATTAGCAAGAGGGGGTTTAGTGTTTGGTCAATCTAATTTTTTTAAATTATTTTTAAAGAAATATTTATTTGTAGATCCTTGATTCACTTTCTGGTTCTGTCTGCTCTGTCTAAAGGCAGCAGCACCCGCATTCCTGAGAACCAAGCACTGCAAAATGAGCATTAACCGGAGGAGAATCAGAGTGGCAATGGCTGCGGTGACTTCGACAGCAGGAGGTCCCCAAGTGTTTTGTGAACAGGTTGCAGCAGGCTCTGCGGTGTCTTTCCAAAGTCTGATTGTCCTTTGCAGTCCCTTGAGTGCTGGCAGAGAGGGAGAGGGAATCCTTGGCAGGCAGAAGGTGTGGAAGGTTTCACTAAGGAGATACGTGGAGTAGTGGGTTTGCTGTGATTTGCTTTGCAGATGGTGGAAAAAGCGAAGGTTGGGCTTGTTAAACCATGTATGCAGCAATGTCAGCCGAATTCAGTAATTTAATGGATGTGGACTGACCTCTTGTGCTGTGTGTGCTCAGCTGTGGTTAAATTCCCCGCTGGGGTCGGCAGGAGCGTGTCCCGAGGTGCTGCAGAAAGGGTTGGAGCTGCCCCAGGGCTGCGGAACAGCAGGAACACAGAACAGTAATGACCCGGCTGTTGGCCAGCGCTGAGCGGGAACAATGCGACTGAACAGGTTTGCGCTCACTTCCTCGTAATCTCAAAGATGAGATAATACAGAAACTCGGAAGCTTTTGCCAGCGAGAGCAGCGAGGCTTCTCGTTTCTGCCCCCGTGCGAGGCGGGAGCAGCTGAGTTGCTGTTGTCTCTGGCTGCAGGGTGGTGAAAAGCAAACTCGTCGTGCTCAAGGAACACACAGTTGAGCATCCATTGCTTTGACTTGGGCTGCCCGGTGGGGTTGGCTCTTGTGTTGCTGCCTGTGCCAGCACCCAAAGCAGCTCCATGTGCCATGATTGCTCAGGTCCTTCCTGTTCTCTTCCTTCTGTGAATTTCTCTGCGTCATAGTTGGTTAGTTACTTGCAACTGTAGAGTAGTTTGGGTTGGAAGGGACCTTCAAGGTCACTTAGTCCAACCTCTGCAATAAGCAGAGACATCTTCACCCAGCTCAGGTTGCTCAGAGCCCCGTCCAGCCTGGCCTGGGATGTCTCCAGGGATTGTTCATCCACCACCTCTCTGGGCAACCTGGGATAGTGTCCCACTACCCTCAGCATTGAAAATTTCTTCCTCATGTCTGTCCTGAATCTCCCTCCTTTAGTTTAAGACCATCACCCCTTGTCCTATCACAACAAGTCTTGCTAAAAAGTCTGTCCCCATCTTTCTTACAGGCCCCTTTTAAGCACTGAAAGGCCACAATAAGGTCTCTCTGGAGCTTCTCTTCTCCAGCTGAACACTCCAGCTCTCTCAGCCTGTCCTCCCAGCAGAGCTGTTCCAGCCTCGGATCATTCCTGTGGCTCCTCTGGCCCCTCTCCAACAGTCCGTTAGCTTTGGGCAGAGTGGGTAATGACCGCTGCTTTCGAGTGTGGTGTTTACCTCCTTTGTCCATGGTTATAATCTATTCCATGCATAACATAGGACACCCCAGATGCAAATCTTCTAAATACTAATAGTTTTCTTCAGTAAAAAAAAGGAAATGAATGTGACCTGCAGTTACCTTGTCTTCATGGTGCTTGTGGATATTTGAATGCAGGGCTGAAGTTTATTACTCCTAGGTGGTGGTTATCTGCAGTCACAGCTGTAGGGCCATGATGGCCACAGCAGTGGGAGCACTGTCACAGGGCTCGGCAGTTGGATGAACTCCATCAGAGCCAACCAAGGCTATTCAGAAGGTCAAGTCCTTATTTACAATCTCGCTATTACCATAAGGTATTTCTGCTAGGCAAGACCTGCCGCTGGCTGTGAATTCGGTAGTTTTGGTGAGCCAGCAGATGAGCTGGCGGAGCTGCCTTCCAGGGCTTCCCCTGCTTGATGCTGGATAGAAGTGCAACCACAATTTGCAAACTTGTTCTCCTGTATCTTTTTTAAACTGCTGTGCCTTCATATTGCCCCCCAATGCATAACATTCTTTTGATTAGGGAGGCCAGCATCAGGTACCTCAAAGGGGCTACCACATTTCGAGGCAGGTGTTGCTATGGACACTGTGTTTTCCCATCTGTAACTTACAGGTGGAAATGCTGGAACCTCCCTTTCTGACCCCATATTAAGCTATTCCCTGCCCGGTCTAAGGTTTCCAGTGTATAGTGTTCGGGAAAAGAATCCATTAGAATGACATTCCAAATCCAAAAGAATCAATCTTTCCTCCCCCAAAAACTTGAATAATTATATTTAAAATAGTGATTTTTCTTTTTTTTTCTTTTTGCTTGAGCATTTTGAACATCATGACTTATTCTTCAACTTTTGACATCTATGGCTCCTTTTTTTTAAGAAAAAAAAGGAAGTGTGGGTTCCAATGTAATCATATGACTCCAGAAACCGGGTACTCATGAATAACACTGAGTGCTATGAGAACTGGCAATTCTCAGGGTCATCCTGTGGTCCAGCAACTGAACTAGAGAATGGAGTAAAACCTTCTGCTCCCAACCCCCTTTCCAGTGTTGCTTCCCCATGCCTTGGTGTTGTCTTGTTGCAAGAGATCTCAATTGTGTGGCTTTTGTATTTTTATTTATACGGTGAAAGGTGTTTTTTTTTTCCTTTTATAATGAAATTTGCTGAGCTCTGATCCTGAGTTTCTCAATTGCTTTCTGGATTATGTATGAGGATGTTCTCATGTAAACTTTGCATATCTGTGTGTGCTTTGCTTTAACGTGCTTTGGAGAAATGTGACTGCTGGACCTTTCTCTGCGTAACTGCTCTTCTTTGGCATTTTTAAACTAAAAATGAGCCTTGATATTGCTAGTGGCATGAATTAATGCAAATTGCAATGTAAGCTTTTATTACAGAGGGGGCTTAGAGGGAAGATGAGGACAGACTTATTAGCAGGTCTTGTTGTGGTAGGATAAGGGGTGATGGTTTTAAATTAAAGGAGGGGAGATTCAGGCTAGACATAGGAGGACATTTTTGACAATGAGGGTGGTGAGAGCCTGTCCCAGGTTGCCCAGAGAGGTGGTGGATGAACCATCCCTGGAGACATCCCAGGCCAGGCTGGACGGGGCTCTGAGCAACCTGAGCTGGTGAAGATGTCCCTGCTCATGGCAGGGGTGGCACTGGATGAGCTTTGGAGGTCCCTTCCAATCCGAACTATTCTATTCTACATTGGATTATCTTCTCATCAAACCCTTTGGTTCCTTACATTTCCCTTTCTGGGATTTGGGGGTTTTTTGAGCTGTTTTCTGACAGTGTCTCAGCAGGCTCGGCCTGGCTGGTCAATGGAGGGCATGCTTTTCTCTGTGCTCTTGCCAACCTGCTTTCTGCAAAAAAGTATATTGAGTGCTTCTCCACGTTGGACAGGATCAGGCTTGAGTGCTCAGAGAAGCTCAGATACTCAGGTAACACAGAAATGAGGTTTTTGTGCTGCTTGTGGCTGCTGGGACAAGAATTAGGGGACTTGCTTGGGTGCCTTGGAGCTCCCTGAAACCAAAAGCCAGGCAAATGCAAGTCTTTGCTGAGCTCTTCTCCTATTAGCGTGAGTGAAATAACAGCTGGAAAACGAAATGTCTTCAGAGGGCAACGCTCTCCCAACATAAGCAGGCAAAGCGAAGCCAGTGTGTTTCTTTACAACGTGGGAGATATTTATCTTGTGACTAAGCATAAAAGTTGAGAGATGGAAAAGGTCCTATTAGATCATCTCATCCACCACCCTGCTGGCGTGCAGCTTTACTCCTTGGGGTCTATTTATTACTGGGCTGTTGGGCAGACAGGAGTAGTTTACTCGGGGTGCTATGGGTGAGTACCAGCCAGGCTGTGCAGGTGAGGACTCTGCATGCCTGTGCCTTGACCTGCACAAGCTGCAGCAACAGGATTTTGTAGTAAAAGGATGAAAAGCTTTAGACTCAACATTCTTTGCATGCTTGGAGCCTTCTCGTTGACTTGCTGAGACTCAGCTTGTGCAGGCATCAGCTCATCTTTTTTTTTAGTGTTCTAGGAATAAGCTTATTTTACCTTATATTTATGATGGAGCTGGTGTTTTGGAAACTAATAATAATAGCAAAAGAAGTCTTTTGGTAAGGAGAGGTCAGCCAGCTAGACATCTGCACAGCTGGCGTGGGCTCCGTTGACCATGATCTATGACAGTGGTGTGTGTGAAAACTCCCGGAGGGGACGTCAGAAAGGTGCAGGTGGGAATGTTATTGCTATGACAAACACAGCAGCGCTGGAGTTTCAGGCCTGAGCTTGGGGACCATCAACACTACTTGGTTTATTACTCCTCAGTAACCACAGCACGGCCCCATGCACGTGTACTTTTTATTTCACACTCCCTGATTTCATTTGCAGCTCAAAGCACTTAGCGTCTCCTAGATTGAAATGGCTGAGTGTTGAGTATAAAGGGACAGATTCTGTCCTTACCTAGAGCACGTTAAGCCTGACAGTGTTCAAGAAGAGACTGGACAAGATCCTCAGACACATGGTGTGAATTTTGGGGTTGACTTGTGCAGGGACAAGAGTTGGACTCGATGATCCTTGTGGGTCCGTTCCAACTCAGGACATTCTAATGTGCTGAACATAGGGCATGGGAGCAGGAATTTCACATCTCGGCATGTGCTGAGCTGCCTTCTTGTGTTGAGGTTTTTAAACTCAGTTTGGATGTGGCACTTAGTGGCATGATCTAATAAATGGACTAGAGTTGGACCAAGGGTTGGACTCGATGATCTCTGAGGTCTTTTCCAGCCCAGTCGCTTCTGTGATTCTGTGATTTAGGATCACTCTGCTGTCTCCAAAGGTGTCTCCTGATCAACAACAGTGCAAGATCAATATTGAGGGTTTAGAGACCAGGACCATTCTGTGGTGCAGATGAGCAAGCTTGCAGCACCATGGGCAAGATGTTTTTGCTGGTGGTGGTACTGTGTTGAGCCCCTGGGGCTGTGCTGTGGCCTGATCTTGTGTTTCCTGACACCACAGTGCATTTTGTGTGGATTTCTGGAGTTACTACAGAACATCTCTTGGCTAAGAGGTTGGTTTTTTGGAATTAGAAGCTATCCCCTAGATCCATGGAGGGTAGGGGCTGGGTGTCTCATGGTACAGACCGTGTCCCTGGCACCAATGGTCTTTGTCTTGGCATGTTCTGTGGAAGTGACACTATCACAGTTGATGTTTTCCAGGAAAACTTCCAACCCTTGTAAACAAACTCCAAGATGGGCTTTGCCTCCCTTCCCTCAACTCGGCATCTTGTGGGGAAGAGGGAGTTGCAGTAGGGCGCAGTCATGCAGGCAGCAAATCTGCCTTATTATTATTTAATGTAGCCAAAACTTGGTCTAAAGATGTTAAAAGCAATTTGAAACACTGTCTGGACACCACCTCTCCTCATCAATTAGTAGCATTAAACACTCTGCGGGGAGGATTAATTAGCAAACTGCAATCTTTCCATTATGACAACCTTCTGGTTTCCATTGAAATGCAGCTGAAGAACTGGAGGAGCTTCTGTATTTGTTTTGATATGCAGGCGTATGATTCTCTCCATTCTGGAAATTAATTCATTCTGTCTGTAAATGGGGCTGTGGGAATCAATACTGAGTTGAGCTCTTTCTCCAGAGCTTTCTTTTAAAATAAAGTAGTTGACTGTTTCCCCACTGTGCCTAATAAGTGACCTGATTTTTGGAGCAGCTGAGCAACTGTTCTGATGGTCTCCTGGTCTGGAGGTTTTGTGTGGCTGCCCTGATGGTTTGGGGTTGGTCAGTGGTCTCTTGGGGGTGATGGGCTTCTGTCTTTTGAATATCTTCAAGTCAGGCTTCCTCTGAGATGGCATTAAAAGCCCACAGCCTTCTGTTGCCTGTGACTTTGCATTGTACAACATGAGGCTGGATGCTGTAGGAAAGGAACTCATGGCTCTGCCTCCCTTGCAGATGGCTCCTGGCCTTGGTGACCTGTTGTGCTCTTAGCCTGACACTCTGCAATGCTGTAAGCTGCATTTGGAGGTGAGATCTGCCTTTTCCTCAGTTTTCTCCTCTTTTCTTCTGTCCACTAGACTCAGGGAATGAAGGAGAGGCAGCACAGCAGCTCCCTTGCTGTATTGTACTGGGGGAGCAGGTCATAGAATAGTTTGGGTTGGAAGGGACCTCCAAAGCTCATCCAGTGCCACCCCTGCCATGAGCAGGGACATCTTCACCAGCTCAGGTTGCTCAGAGCCCCGTCCAGCCTGGCCTGGGATGTCTCCAGGGATGGTTCATCCACCACCTCTCTGGGCAACCTGGGACAGGCTCTCACCACCTTCAGCACTGAAAATTTCTTCCTCATGTCTGTCCTGAATCTCCCCTCATTTAGTTTAAAACCATCACCCCTTGTCCTTTTGCAACAGGTCCTACTAAAAGGTCTGTCTCCATCTTTCTTATCAGCCCCTTTTAAGCACTGAAAGGCCACACTAAGGTCTCCCCTGAGCTTCTCTTCTCCAGCTGAACACCCCAGCTCTCTCAGCCTGTCCTCCCAGCAGAGCTGTTCCAGCCTCGGATCATTCCTGTGGCTCCTCTGGCCCCTCTCCAGCAGGTCCATGTGTGTCCTGTGCTGAGGAACCAGAGCTGGACCAGCACTGCAGGGGGGGCTCAGCAGAGCAGAGGGGCAGAATCACCTCCCTGCACCTGCTGGCCCTGCTCCTTGTGGTGCAGCCCAAGATACAATTGGCTTCTGGCCTGCAAGTGCACATTGCTGGCTCACATCTGATCTTTCATCCACCAAGTCCTTTTCTGTGGGGCATCTCAATTCCTTCATCCCCAGCCTGTATTGACACTGGTGTTGCACTGTTAAATCACAGCTGCAGGTCATGTTTGGGCAACTCAGGGCTGCTTCTCCTTTGGAAGAAGCTGCTTCTTGTGTGCTGCATCCTGTGACAGTCTGTGCGTGTGTTCTGCAGAGCAACAACTGCATGACAGTCAGGTGGTGAAGGACCAACAGAGGCAGGACAGAGCGGGGAGGCCCTGAGCACTTTGACTTTGGTCAATACATATGCTCTGCAGATACTTGAGGTTGTGTAAGTGTACGGCCATGTGGATATTAAACAAGTTGTTCACAGAAAGGGTTGTCTGACATTGGAACAGGCTGCCCAGGGAGGTGGTGAAATCACCATCCCTGGACGTGTTGAAAAGGCACATAGATGAGGTTCTTAGGGACATGGTTTAGTGACAGTGTTAGGTTATGGTTGGACTCGATCTTGAGGGTCTCTTCCAACCAAAATGATTCTGTGATTCTGTAACTGTGTGTGTGCTGACCAGTCTGGTTCCTGAGCTGTTGATGGCTCATTTAGTGTGTCTAGTCCCACACAGGCAAATGTACTTGAGTTCATGTGATGCTACAAGTGAAGAGGACAAGGAGAACAAACCCTCTGTGAAAGCTGCCCCACGTGTTTGTTTCATACCCCTATCACCACCCCACCAATGGCACGCACAAGCCAGAAGCTTGTGAAGACAGCAATGTCCTGGGGCTGTGCAGAAATATGGTCCTTCTGCCCCAAAACACAATCTGTCTTTTAATCTCCGCTTGCCAGCAAGTGTTTGCTGAGCTCTGCTTACTCACCCTGGTCTAATCTTGATCTAGAAGTGCATGGCAGAAGCAGTGTGAGCAAGAAAAGGACCTTGCAAGTTCTGCGGTGTCTCTTGGGACCTGATCCTCAGGTCCTGGTCTCCCCATGTGCTGTGGAGCTCATACTTCTTGCCCATGAGGAAGAAGCAAAATAACCAGATAGCTGCTGAGAGAGCAGAAAGCGGTTAATTAGTCCTGGCCCTTGGCTTCGCACTCGATTGGAAAGTTGTGTTGCGATCAATCAAATCTAGATGGGCTGTGGGGATGGGGCCGCAGCTTGTTAAAAAAGAAGCTGTGCGGTGGGATGGCTGCGGGAGGGACTATTGATCGCAGCCTGTTGAGGGTAAACGGCAGGATACAAGGGCTGGTAGGACAACTCGTAGGAGATGTGTTACCCTGGATGCTGTCAGCGGGGTGTTGCAAGTGAGAGAAAGTGGGTCAGCTAGAAGATGGGATGAGCGTGGGACATGGCACAGTGGCTTAAAAACCCTCATGCTGCTGTGAGATCTTGCTGGCCGCTTAGGTGGTGGGTTAGACATATCTCCTTCCCAGTCCAAAGCTTGGTCACTTAGCATTAACCTCCCCATTAGAGCATGTTGGACCAGTCATAATGTTTGTAATGCTTTTGAAACTGAGACAAAGCCATAGAGACAGGGTTGGTTCCCACCTGTTGTTATCCCTGGGGAGACCTGCGTGTCCCCATCCCCGGTTAAGATGCCGCTTTCAGGCCAAGTTCTCCTGTGCACCATGTTGGCTTTGCAGCTCTTTGGCATCAAGCTTTGTTCACAAAGACACTTAATTTCTTGGTCCGGATAGCAGCTCGGTGCTGTGCAGATGCTTTTCTCCCAGTTGCTTTTTCCAGGGAAGATTTTGGTCTGAGATGAATGCTTTTCAGAGAGCAAATTTGTTTCATGTGAATATTTTAGTATCTGTTCCTCCTTTTCCATTTCTGTTCCTTTTTTTCCTGTTTTCCCCTAGGGACATAGGAAAACAAGGAGACCTGAAGCCTCGCTTTTCCAGATACACTTTCTTGTTTTAATTTCCCCCTCCCCAAAGTCTTCAGTCATTTGAGGCAAAAAAAAGGCATGAAAACCTGCAGGAGGAAGAAATTAGTCTCTTGCGTTGGCTTTTATCTTATGCATAGAGGTAGACCTTCCCCTTTACTGTGTTAACTTATGGGTCACAGTAACTGAAATCAGTGTTTCTGCTGGTGTAACTGGCATCAGGGTTTCTCGCTGCTTTAAAAGTGCACGGGTAACTATTTGAGGGCAGGGTTTTTGCCCTATAAAAGGGGGGATGATGCAGAACAGTCCTCTCCTCTAGCTGCAGACCTTCATCCCCAGCAAGCAGGGATGTGTGTTAAATGATCCTGGCTTGACTGGCTATTGGGGAGATGAATGTACTGGGTTGCAGGAGATGAGGATCCTTTAGACTTTATCACATGAGGGCCTGATTTTAACATTTCCATTTAGGCGCAGTGTGTGGTGGGACTGAGATGGGCTTTGGGGTGTAACCAAGGGATCTGAAAATTGGTTGAGTTTTGCCCCTTGCTGGAGGAGGCAGCTCCTCTGTAACAAGGGGGAGTTAACAAGGATGCAGTTCTGTGCTGTGCAGACCTTGATGCAAGTAAAAAACCGAACAGGTGGGGACCATAGGTTCCTTGGGAATTTGCAGAGCAAATATATATTTCACCAAATGAATGCATGAACGATCATGAACTGGTTGGATGGCAGAGCTCGGAGGCTTGTGATCAATGGTGCAGAGTTTGGTTGGAGGGCCTGTAGTTCGTGGGCTTCCCCAGGGGTCAGCATTGGGTCCATCCTTGTTCAACCTGTTCATCAATGACCTGGATGAAGAGACTGAGTGCACCCTCAGCAGGTTTGTTGATGACACCCAACTGAGAGGAAGGGCTGACACATCAGAAGGCTATGCTGCCACCCACAGAGACCTGGACAGGCTGGAGGATGGGGCAGGGAAAAACCTGATGAAATTCAAAGGCAAGTGTAGAGTGCTGCACCTTGGGAAGAACAGCCCCAGGCACTGGTACAGGTTAGGGGTTGACCTGCTGAAAAGCAGCTCTGCAGAGAAGAACTTGGGAGTTCTGGTGGACAACAGGTTGACCATGAGCCAGTTATGTGTCCTTGTGGCCAAGAAGGCCAATGGTACCTGAGGTGCATTAAGTAGAGTGTGACCAGCAGGTCGAGGGAGGTTGTTCTTCCCGCTCTGCTCTGCCATGGTGAGGCCATATCGGGAGTTGTGTGTCCAGTTCTGGGCTTCCCAGTTTAAGAAGGAAAAGGAATTACTGGAGGGAGACCAGTGGAGGGCTACTGAGATGCTGAGGAGTCTGGAGCATCTTTGTTAGGAGGAGAGACTGAGAGAGCTGGGGCTGTTCAGCTGGAGAAGAGAAGCTGGGAGGGGATCTCATCAATGTTTATAAATATCTCAGGGTGGGTGTCAAGAGGATGGACCAGACTCTGTTCAGTGGTGCCCAATGACAGGATAAGGGGCAACGGGCACAGACTGAAACACAGGAGGTTCCACCTGAATATGAGGAGAAACTTCTTTCCTTTGAGGTGCCAGAGCCTGGCCCAGGCTGCCCAGAGAGGCTGTGGAGTCTCCTTCTCTGGAGACATTCAAACGCACCTGGACACCTTCCTGTGTGATCTGCTCTGGTGACCCTGCTTGAGCAGGTGGGCTGGACTGGATGATCTCCAGAGGTTCCTTCCAACCCCAGCCACTGTGTGAAAACATTAACTCTAACCTTATAGGACTGTGTCTGTTTTTTGCTGATGGAAGAGTTGACTTTCTAATCCTTTTTATTTGCTTCCTTGGTTTATGGGTTTTAAGACGTTTGAGATCTGTATGCAAAATCAAAACTATTGTGTATACCAGTGCAAATTACTGATTATTCCACTGAACTTGGTAAAAGGATTATCACAATAAGGCAAGAACACTGAAAAAACCCACCCTCATTGGAGCATGTTGTCTGCAAGGTTTCATTTACAAAGTCATTTGTGGGAAGAGAAAGAGCTGAGAGGGGAGAGATTTTAAGATCTCAATGGGTGTTCCAAAGGGTTGTCAGGGAGGTGTTAAAGCTCTTATTCTATGTACACGTTGTGCTGGAATCAACAGGATGGCTCAGGAGGTGTTTCTCTAGAAGTAGCTGTGGAATGCAGCTGCATTGGCTGGGTCACTCACTAAAGGTGTCCTCCATCATGCACGATGACTCTTAAAGAAGCACAGGCTAGCTCTTCTCCCAGCAAAATACCGTAGTTTGAAACATGCTTAATTAGTTTTTGGGTGCTGTGCCCGGCAATGGGGAGAAAAAACCCTCAAGTGATGTGTGTGCATGTGGAATGGCTTGTGAGGTTTTGTGTGGTGTAGCTCCTAGAGAACTGGTTTGCTCCTTCTGTGAGCTGTGGTGACACATGTATGTTACTTCTTGCTTAGCAGCCTGGCTAGTGTGTGCTCAGGAAAGGTGGTTTTTTTCCTCCTCGTCTTGGCTTACACAGTTTGTCCCTTAAGGCCACTTGGGACATACTCCTGCAAACCCAGCCCAGTCACACGCAAGTGCTGGATTTTGCACTCAGGACACAGCAACCCTGGCTGTACACACGGACTGGGGGATGAGAGGCTGGAGACGAGCTCCGTGGAGAAAGATCTGGGGGTTCTGGTCAATGGCAAGTTGAACATGAGCCAACAGTGTCCCTGGAGCCAAGAGGGACCCGTGTCCTGGTGCATCCAGCACAGCACGGCCAGCCGGGCAGGGAGGGGTTTGTCCTGCTCTGCTCTGCACCTGGAGCATTCACTGTGTGCAGGGCTGGGGACACTGGGTAAAAACGAGATAAAGCTACTGGAGAATGTCCAGAAGAGGGTATGGAGAAGGGTTTGGAGGGGAAGCCGTATGAGGAGCAGCTGAAGTCACTTGGTTTGTTCAGCCTGGAGAAGAGGAGACTGAGGGGAGAGCTCATGGCGGCTCCAGCTCCTCACAAGGGGAGGAGGATGGGCAGGACTGAGCTCTTCTCTTTAGTGACCAACGACAGAACCCGAGGGAATGGCAGGAAGATGTGCCAGGGGAGGTTTAGGTTGGACATGAGGAAAAGGTTCTTCACCCGGAAGGTGCTGGACACTGAACAGGCTCCCCAGGGAGGTGTCACGGCCCCAAGCCTGACAGTGTTCAACAAGAGACTGGACAACACCCTCAGACACACGGTGTGACCTGTGGGGTTGTCCTGTGCAGGGACAGGAGTTGGACTCGATGATCCTTCCAACCCAGGACATTCTATGATTCAGTGATTTCAAAATGTCCATCCCAGTTGCATGCTCACAGATGTAGGTGCGTAGTCTCTAACAGCTACTTGTTGGCTGACCCTGTGTGACACATCCTAACCTGAGCAGCAAAATTCCAGAGGAGTAGAGACTTACATGCCTGAAGTGTCACCAACATTTAGCTGTGATTTTGTGTAACCTCTAGATATGGATCCCATTTCCAGGGTAACTCTGTGTGCACCAGATCAAGTGTCTTATAGCATCTAGAGCAAAATTACAAGAGTGAGGTTGAGACGATGTGAGGAAACCTCTAATATTTCAGCTGCTTTTTCTTGGCGTATGAATCCATCTTTTCCAAGCCTGCAAGCTCTTTGAGCTATCAACAGGCATACATTTGTCTTCTCACCATTAAAACAATCTCACAGGCTTTGCTGTTGTTTTTAACACTACCCCAGCCCTGGCCTCTGAAACATTTTGAAAATACCGTTTACAATAATATTTTTAACAGTTCCGTAGTATACAAAACTCCAGTGCCCTGGCAGGACTCCCGGAAACTTGCTGAAAGTTAATGTGGTCAACGCTTAAAAAGGAGAGATTTTTTCCGTTTGACTCTTGCTTGTTCAACTCTCGGAGCCCAACATGTTGTTCCCTGCTGCTTGAAAAAACAAGGAAAGTCCCAATTTTAGCAGTGTTGGTTTGAGTAGCTTTCCAGCTGAGCCACATTTCAGAGACAATTGTGGCTTTTTTATTTCATGGTGGTGTATCCCTGCATCTTCCAAGTGTGAAGTGGTGCTCAGGTTGGGTAAGTAGGTGCTGCTATCCCTGGGGATGATAAACCATGGAGTGAGATGCCAGTTGCTTGTGCTGTGGTACTGGCAATGTCCTGACTCAGAGACTGGTTTATGATGGATGCTGAGCCTTTCTGGGGTAAACCCAGCCTTTTTTTGGGATAGCTGATACTGTAAATCCCATTTCCAGTCAATGGTAGGCTATTGACTCCAGCTCTCAATGCTGGGCTGTCTATCTGCTTGTCCTAAATCCTTCCGATAAGTCTCTTCCAGTCATTTTTGTCTTCCTTCAAACCCAGGGAAAAATTGCTTTTCTCTGTCTTCCTCTGCTGTCCTTTGAGACTTGGATGCATAGATGCTGGAGCCATGTACATTGCTCTTCTCTCCCTTGAACTCAGTTTTGCTTAATCCCACCCTAGCCAGGAGTATGGGGAGAAAAGGGAAGAACTGGGATTAATTTTTGAAATGAGTTAACGCTCTTCCATCCAGCTCTCATGTAGATAATCTGCACTCAACTGTAACGAAGCTGAGCCGCTTTAGCTGTGGAATTTAGTTCTGCTTAGTCAAGTCAAAGCTGCTTTTATTCTCTAAGACCATCTATATTGGGTTTTCCTGCAGGTTGAGTTACCTCCAGTAGTTTCCTAAGCAACTGAAATATTTTGCATGCACAACACAAACCTGGGGTAGGAATCCTGCATCACCCCAACATCCCTGGGAGCCGACACTTTGAGCTCTTAATTTCATTGCTTTTTAGGAAGCCTTTGTGCACAGCGAGGCGACCAGGGCAGCAGTTTGTAGATTGATGGAGATGTACAGGAGAGGCTGTGGGAGTGCTGGAAGGTGAAGCAGGAGCCCAGTTTCAGGCGTTGACTGGTTTGCATTGATCCCCATCACTTGCACTTGGAGGCTCTGATGAGGGAGCTTAGTGGGAGGAGAAGTGGGATGATGCTGCTTTGAAGTGCATCAGAGTAGAACAAGGATTTTTCCTTGTTTTTCCTCCTGTTTTTTTCCCCCCTTTTTCCTCACTGGTTTTTAAGGGAGATAATAAAAGGGCACAATTTGTCCTAGAAACAGGAATTTGTCCTGTAACAGGAAGCTGCTGGTATGTATTTTTGGGAAGCCACGGAAATCGCTGGTGTCTGCAGGCAGTTTAGAGACTGGCTGTCCTCAGGACTGAAGTGATCTGCTAAAACAGAAAACCTCTGTTTTTTCTTGTGTATCTGTGGAGGTTTCTTGCACTGTGTGTAGGGGCTGCTTTGCTCATGGGAGTGGGGTCTTGGGGGCTTTTTATGGCTGAGGTGATGGAGAAGAGCAGCAGGCAGGGCTTTCACAGAACCACACAATGTCAGGGGTTGGAAGGGACCTGGAAAGCTCATCCAGTGCAATCCCCCCATGGAGCAGGAACACCCAGATGAGGTTACACAGGAAGGTGTCCAGGTGGGTTGGAATGTCTGCAGAGAAGGAGACTCCACAACCTCCCTGGGCAGCCTGGGCCAGGCTCTGCCACCCTCACTAAGAAGTTTCTTCTCATATTTAAGTGGAACCTGGAAAGGTCAGTGGTTTTTCCAGGTTTGTTTGCACGGTTCATATAGGTGCATGTTTTGTAACTAGATACAGATTGCAAAGGTCTGGAAGGTCTCCAAAAACCCCATAGAAAAGTCTGTGACACTGATGGGAGACTTAACCTGGGCTAGCCCAAGAATTTAGGGTTAATCCAGGCTATCCATACATGGCCCTTGGTGCAAACTGCACCAAGCTTAATTGCTGGAAGTGCTGCATCAATTTTGAAAGCAAAAGCAGTGAAGATTTTAGGACTGTTTCCTGCTGTTGTTATAATCAGATGGAATTTTTACACCGCTTTTTGGGTGCTTTTTCTGCTCTCTTTCAATCTGCTTTTGCATAGACCAACCAGTTCCTTTTCAAGATAGGACTTTAAACCTTTCCAAACCTGTTAGTTGCTTCCTTGCCTCTTCCTTTGTTTTGAAGAGAGTCCCTGATGGACATGAGCTCTTTGGCTGAATGATGCTGTCCTGAGGAAGCTGCAGCAGCAAAAGGAACAACGCACTTTGGGGCACACGTATGTCTCTGCCGCTTTCTTATCGCTTTCCCTTCCTGCTCGTCTCTCTCAAAATAGGCTGGATAAATATCCTCCTGCTTGCCAGCACCAAGGCGCTGGAGCTTCACAAAACGGTTTTAATCCACACGTGTAATTGTTCCTGCTTCACTTCAGATTTGTCACTGTATTTAAATAGATTTGACTGAACTGGGAGGTTTAAGTGCCTCTTTCTGCTTCTCCTGCCCAACCTGTGATGTGTAGTAGTGTGAAATTTGTGTCCTGGCATGTGCATTTCGTGTTGGTTTTGCGGTGATATTGCCTGTTGTGACTGCAGAACAGGGATGTCTTACCCGCTCTGTGCAAGTCTGAAGTGTTTGAGGTGTCTCTCCATTTACTTGCACTATCACACAGGTTTTCCACCAAGAAATCTGTGTGACGATCAGCCAGCTGAAGTGGGCTGGTTTTTGCTGATCACGTCTATCACTGCTACTTAAAACAGTGCCCATCTTGAGGTGGGTTGTGCCTAAAATGAGGGTGAGCAAGACTGACTCAAGCAGGCTCAGCTTTAGACTCTTAAGTTTCTCAGTAAGCAAAAAAAACCCCTTTTGCACAGAGCTTTGGCTAAATAGTGTGGTGGGTAACTGAACCCTGTTCTGCATCAATCTGAGGCAAATTAGCAGGTAGCCATTAGTACCAGTTGGCAACAAACGTGATCTCCATGAGGAATGTATGGGACATAAGTTGCTGCTGAAAGCTGCCCAGACTCAGTTTGTTGGTTTTATTTTTCCTGTGTGGCCAGAGAAAGGCTGGTCCAGGCTTGAGGAACCTTGGCTGGAATTGGGAAGGCCTAAATTGAGGTCTTTGCTTTGATACAGGCTGCCTCTGGGACTGACTTTCCATGTCCTGCAGTCAGTCTGTTCCCCAAGTGTTATCCCATAGGGAAGGTTCAGGCCAGACATGAGGAGAGATTTTGACCCTGAGGGTGGTGAAACACTGTCCCAGGTTGCCCAGAGAGGTGGTGGATGAACCATCCCTGGAGACATCCCAGGCCAGGCTGGACGCGGCTCTGAGCAACCTGAGCTGGTGAAGATGTCCCTGCTCATACTCCAACATTTTAACACCGTAGAGGTACCAGGTTTGTGGTGTGTGACCTTTGAGGTGTGCGGGGGAGGGCAGATTCCTGCTCTCAAATCCTCATGTCGACGGTTTTGATTGCAGGGTGACAATAAAACCCTGGCAGATGTATTGTTAACCTCCTCTCTTCCATCCCTCTCCCCCCTTCCCACTCAGGACAGGCGATTGGGAGGAAAAGGACAGAGAAGAAAGTTGGAAAACTGAATTATGTTTTACTAATGCTACTAGTAAGAATAGAGAAACTAATACAAAATATACAAAACCCATCTTGAAAGTCCCAGCAGCTGCAGAGCCAGCACCCGAAGTCCTGGACTGGACTCTGCAGCCAACCGGAGCTGGATTCAGTCTGTCACTGGCCTCAGTTCGCAGGGAGAACTAGCAAGGTCCTCTCCTAATGTTGGCCATAAGCAGAAGGGACGAAAAAAGGGACAAGATCGTCATGATCTCCCACTTTTATATGAAGTATTCATGTGAATTGAAGGTTATACACACTTGGTCAGGTTCTTGGTCACCTGTTTCTCGTTGTCCCTCTTGCAAGATGTCCATCCATGCTTATCAAAAACTTCGCATTCCATTGCTATGTTTACCAAAACATGTATCTGGTTTTCCAGGAAAATGCAGCTAATATGAAGCTTTAGCAGACATGCAAATTCACTAAAAGAGAAACTTGTTTTGAACAAAACCAGGACACCTGACTAAATTGTTCTCCTCTTTCTCCCAGCCCAGGTGATGGTGGGGAAATGCTTCATGAAGGGTAGTCCTGTTCAGTCTCTGTCCCCATTGACATGTCAAAATTAACCTGTAAACTGTTTGTTATTACAGGGTGGATATTGAGAGCGGAGGATCAGGTACAAGTGTCTGGGACCGGTGGAATGGAGGCCTGATGTAGCTGGAAAGATGGGTAAGAACTGGATTCCCCTGAAACAATTGATTTTCTGCAGCCTGATAACAGAGCAAAAGACATTGCCAAGATAATATGGATAAACAGTACACTGCTTTCAAATTTTTTTTGCCTTCTAGTCATGTCAAAATTGGACAAATTCTCTGTTGGCTGTCAGTGTGATCTGGTGGCTCATGTTCTAGGTGGAGCCTCTTCCTGAATCTGCTTTGTATTCCTGGGCTGAACATCTTCATTCTCTGTATCTCTTCTCCCAAGGAAGCTTCAGTTTCAAACAGAGTCTGAGTATATTGCTTTTGTAGTCAGTGACCTGCATTACTTGCCCCTTCTCCCTCTGCTGCTGGATTAGTTGTGTATCGGATGCTCTGTGGTGCTGAGACTTTTTAAAGTGAATATTATTTATAATTCTGGAGATCCTTGCAAACCTGATAGGAAAGTGATTCGGAGATTGATAGTGGTTTGAATTTAAAAAATGAATAAATAAAGCTACAAAAAAAAAAAAGGGGGGGTGGGAAGGAGAGAAAGTGCAGATCTGCTTCTCCAATATGTAAAATGACATATTTCAGTTTAAAATCTCTTGTGGAAAAACTCCAGGTTTTTAGGATGTTTTCACTTTGAAGGTGAAATCCACTGCTTTGCTCCTTTGTCAATGAAATATTTTAAAAAGAAAGTTCAGGTTTGCTCTGAGCACCAGTGGGGAATGACTTGCTGGCTCCAGTCCAGTTTGTCAATTTGATGACTTCTTTTATAGAGAGTGTGGTTGGTGCAAACTGTTCAAGGTACCTTCAGACTGTATCATTTATATGGGTACACTAGGGAAAGCAGTAATTATGGGAATACTGTAGTGAATCACAGCACAGTTTGGGTTGGAAGGGACCTTCAAACTCACCCAGTGCCACCCCTGCCATGAGCAGGGACATCTTCACCAGCTCAGGTTGCTCAGAGCCCTGTCCAGCCTGGCCTGGGATGTCTCCAGGGATGGTTCATCCACCACTTCTCTGGGCAACCTGGGCCAGGCTCTCACCATCCGCAGTGTCAAAAATTTCTTCCTCATGTCCAGCCTGAATCTCCCTCCTTTAGTTTAAACCATCATCCCTTGTCCTGTCAAGATATGACCCATCTGCGAGGCACTGTGACTGTTTTTTGGAAAGTGATATAAATTGGCAGGAGTTTTATGCAGATTTGCAGTTCTGCTCACACTTGTGTGTGGGTGACAGGTGCTGTGCGTGTCCCCTTCCCCACATGTCATTGCTGTAACTCATCACTAACACAGCATCGATACCTGTGTAAAGATGGCTTAGATCTGTCTGGCTGCATTCAGAAAGGATCAATGTGTGGTCCTGAGTCTGGTCTCTGGCCTTAATGTTTGGGTGAGATGGATGAAGTTATGCGTATCTTGATCAGTGTTACCCAATGGGTTTAAAAGATGCGGAGATGAGGTTCTTAGAGTTTAGAGGTGGCCTTGGGAGTGTTAGGTTAATGACTGGACTTGATGATCTTGAAGGTCTTTTCCAACCAAAATGATTCTGTGATTCTCAAGTGTCAAGTGATGTGGTCATGGCCACGTTTACACACCATAAGACCACCCAGCGCCAAGGACCTCCACTTAGACTGGCCCCACACTGTGTTACCCAGTGGTGTTTGTTAGTTAAGGGATAATTGCAACACCTTTGCACAGAAAATTAGACTAAATTTTAAAGTTTTATTAGTTCCCTCTCTCCTTTTGTGTTTGTTTCCTCTATGAATTGGGATGGGGGAGCATTTTCAATGGAAGAGCAGGGAAATTGCTGTCATGTCATTGATCCCCTCTTGGTAGGCCACAGAGGAGGTGTGTTGGATGCAGTGATCTCTTAAGGTCTCTGCCAGCTCTCCCTTTCTTCCTAAGAACCTATTTATAGCCTGCTCAGCGTCTCAGAGTTCAGGACTGTCACTCCTGGGCATGTTATAGGGCAGCTGTGTGACCTCGTATGGAGACCACAGGATGGGAAGTGGGGACTTCTGGCTTCTGTGTGGGCTGCACATGTGCTAGAGCAGTCTGGCTGTGTCATGGGATGTGGTGCTGCTTGGATGAGCCCTCTGCAGCTGTGACATCCCCATGCTGCAGAGGCTGCTCTGCTTTTGCAGGTCCAAGACAGTTTCTCTATATGTGGCAGCATGGGGCCAGTCTAAGCAGAGGCCCTTGGTGCTGGGTGGTCTTACAGTATGTAGATGTGTCCATGACCACATCACTTGACACTTGAGAATCACAGAAACATTTTGGTTGGAAGAGACCTTCAAGATCATGAAGTCCAACCATTAACCTAACTAACACTCCCAAGGCCACCTTTAAACCTTGAGAACCTCATTTCTGCATCTTTTAAACCCCTTCAGAGATGGTCATTCCACCACTGCTCTGGGCAGCCTGTTCCAATGCCTGACAACCCTTTTGGGGAAGAATTTTTCCTTAATATCCAATCTAAACCTCCCCTGGTGCAACTTGAGGCCATTTCCTCTCATCCTATTAGTTCTTCCTTGGGAGAAGAGACCAACCCCCTCCATGCTCCAGGCTCCTTTCGGGCAGTGCAGAGATCAGAAGGTCTCCCCTCAGCTCCTGTTCTCCAGCTGAACCCCCCAGGTCCCTCAGCCGCTCCCATCACACTTGTTCTCCAGCCCCTCACCAGCTCTGTTCCCTTCTCTCAACTCACTCTAGCACCTCAAGGTCTGTCTTGTAGTGAGGGGCCCAAAACTGACCCCAGGTTTCTCTTAGTGCTGTCTCTAAAGCACCTGGGCAATCTCTCTCTGTAGGGTAGATAAGGCATGATTTTGGACAGAAGAGCAATTGGATGCAGCATAGGATCTCAGGACAGAATTTTTCTGGTTTTGCTTCACACTTTGGTCTTTGATAAATCGCTTGGGCTCCTGTTCAGTGTTGTGCTGGGACAGTTTACTCCGGATATGTAATAGTAGCATTTCTACTGAAGGATTTGACTCTTTCTTTCTATGGAAAAGGAAGGTGATGAGAACAGTGGGATGGGATGGCAATGGCATTGGAAGTACTTGGTGATTTCTAGAGGAAGAAGTGTGACCACACACTGTGGATGTTCACTTGCTGCTTCAGCAGCTGGCCATACGTTTCCTGAGTGGGTCCGGTCTTGCGTATCAAGTGGGTAAGATGACTGAGGGTGACTCAGAGACATCTTCAAGAAGGCTAGTTCTCAGTGCACCTCGCTGGGTGCTGACTGATCATCTAAAATGGTTCCAGAGCCTGAAATAGTGACTTGCTGTGGGCTGGGTGCTATAATTCCTGCTTGTTGGAAGAAATATGAACTCATTTTTAACATGGTTGTTGGGTTGCCATTCTTCAGAGAACTCAGAGTCCAAGTGACATGTGCCTCTTACATTGGTTTTCTCAGCCTCAATAATGGGTGAAAAATTGGAGTGGAGAACAAGTGTCCCAAAGCAGAATGTCCCACTTCTCAAGACCTCTTTGTAATCTTATCAAAATGTAGCTGTGGACCAACAAGTGCATATGATGCTTCTAAAGATGTCCATGTCTCCAATGCAACACAGCGAAAGGACCATGGTCCATAGTGGTTAAAAATTGCCGTGTCTAAACATGACATTGCAGTAAAAGTAATAATAAAAAACTGCAGAAATTGGTATAAAAAGCACCAGTATGTTTCTTGCCTACTTTTTTTTTTATGTTTAAAGATGGTTTAAGTATTCTTTCTTCTGGTTATGAAATGCTGTGTGTGTTCCTCATGCTAAAAACTCCAGGAATGCCTATTTCTTCTGCTCAGTGTATGTATGACTCAAAGGTTTAAGTCTTTAGAACTTTTCTGGAGTGAGTATGACTTTTGCTTCAGCAGGAAGAGAACCTGAGGTGTGGGAAATGGGCAAATGATGCTTGTTTAAGGTATTGCTGTGACAGTTGATGTCTTCTTCATTGCTCAATCAGAGGCAATGCTTTTGCTCTCTACTTGCTCTTTGTATGCTGTGAGTTATTAAAAATAAGGTTGAATTGCTGGATTTCATCTTATTTGAAGGCACATCAAGCTTTCTGGCTTGGCTTTTCTTATTTTTAAGTGTCTGTTTCTATTTCTCCCTTTAGTGATGTCGTGCCCAGACCTGCATCACTGTATTTGGGATGTTTTGGGATGTTGCAGCCATGGCTGCAGCAATAGATGAGGAGTTCACGGGCTCTGGGCTGCGGCTTTGAGCATTGCAAGTAGCTGGGCTGGGAAGGAGAAAGAAACCTTTATGAGCCTGCAAATAACCTTCAAAAGTATCAGAGGCAGTCAAGGGAAATAACTTGCCAGCTATGTTTCTTGCTGGGTAAACTTTTTTCCCCTTTCAAGTGTGCTCAAGAGAGAGGTATGGCTTGTGGGGAGAGGTCATACATTTTATTAGACCAGACTGATGGAGGTGGAAAAAACCAGCCTGTCTTTAAGGTGCATAAGCCCTTCTTCAGAGGAGCAAATTTCAAACGTAGTGGGAAAACAGGCTGGAAAAATTGGCCTGGGTTTAATTTAATTATGTTAATCTGTGAAAGGAAAAGGTAACTAGTGTCTATGGAGTAGAGGGGCAGGCTTAGCAAAAAAGCTGTGAAAGTTGGTTGTGGGATGAGGGTAGCCGGTACCTGGTACCTTTAAAGTGGTCAGGGGTTTTGTAGGCAGATGCTATGGGACAAAATGCATCACGCCATAAAGCCAAACAGCCCCTGTATTTAACTTGTTTTAATGCTCAGCGGAGCCATGGGCATACAAAAATTTCTTAAATGTGGTTATTTTTGCATTTTTAAGGGTCTGGCCCCTACTTGCAGCTCCCCTGGACTGGCTAATCTGCAAAAGCAAATGAGAAACAACGGGTTTGTCTGAGAGGCGGAGATTTAGTACAGCTTATCTTGAGCTGCTCTGTGCTCTTATAGCAAACTCTGCCTCTGGTTTTCCTCAGGGCTGCAACTGGGAGCCACCCAGTTCAGGAGCCACTTCAGGGCTGTGAAACCTTTGGCAGCTGGAACGGTCAAGGCTGGGTGAAGTTTTTCTTTGGAACTCCATAAAGGCTTGTTCTTTAGCTATCATAGATTTGCTTATTTTATCTTCTGTTGTGCTTTAGATCTCTTTGAGCTTCAGTAGCAGGGGACTGGGGTGCACTCTGATCCCTGTGCACCTCAAATGGGTTTGCAGCTATGGTCTGTGTTACGGTCCCTGCCTTGAGCCAAGTTTAGAGGCAAAGCGTCTCACCCAGTGACACGTGTGGGAGCCAGCAAAGCCTGTCACAACCCATGCTTTGGTACTGTGTTTGTGGGTATGGCAGAATTCCTTCCCCAAAACGGGGTGGTTTCATCTGCTCCCCTTACAGGAGCCAGCCCAGGGGGTTGGGGAGCTGGCTTGGAAGCCCATGAAGTGGCATGGGGCAAACAGGCAGCAAGCTGGCAATGAACTATGGAAGATCACAGGGCTTGGGTGCTGGTTTTGCTTAGTTGAGTGAAAATATAAATAGTCTAAGGAGCACAGAGCTCGTAAGAGCTCCTCCTGTGGGTCCTGGCCCTGGGTGGTGTGCTTGGCACTGATTCAGGGCTGAGTGCCATGCTGCTGCAGCCCTTTTGGTAGCAAAATGACACCTGCTGTGGGCTGGAGTAGTTTGAGAGGTGGCTTCCTAAAGAGAAGGTGGCCATGATCGTGATATCAGGTTCCTGTCCTGTTCCCCGTAGCCTGTGCACCTCACGGTAGCATGTGCTGCCATGGTGGCCGGGCCTGTGGTGGCAGGGTGTGAGGACAGTTAGCAAGTGCTGGAGAAGCACCAAAACCCTTTATATCACTGAAAACTGGTGTCATTTTGAATATTGAACCATCATGTCTTCCTGCTCAAGGATCCAAATTGCTGGCTGGATATAGAATCATAGAGTAGTTTGGATTGGAAGGGACCTCCAAAGCTCACCCAGTGCCACCCCTGCCATGAGCAGGGACATCTTCACCAGCGCAGGTTGCTCAGAGCCCCGTCCAGCCTGGCCTGGGATGTCTCCAGGGATGGTTCATCCACCACCTCTGGATATGAGGGACAGCACCTATTTCCCCAACTTTGATCTCTTCAGCAAATCTTTGCCCCTGACCGCTCACCATCAGATACCTGCCATAGTGCAGCCTCTGAGCAGCTCTCCTCATTGTGTAACACTGCAGAATTTGTGCCCTCATCCCCAAGCTGCTTTGCCTTGGCTGAATCTGGCTGTTGGGGTGTTTTATGGGCTGTATCTGGGGACAAAATGGCTTTTTAGCTGGGCCCAGCCACCCTCCATGTGTGCAGGGCTGCATGTGGGATGTGTGGTGACAAATGGGATGGGGAGGAGGGCAGCATGTTGCAGAGCATGGGAAAGCTCTGCTGTCGGCTCTGATCCCATGGAATTTTACTGTACTGTCAGAGGGATGGCTATTTTGGGAGCAGAAGGTTGTAATGAACCACAGACGTAACCCTGCTTTCCCTCCCTGCTGAGCTAAACCAAACACCTTTTGGATCCTGAGTCCTTTTCCATTGCAGAAGTCCCTGGTGAATCTCCAATATGAAGGTACATTGGTGTTGTGCCACAGCCCTTCACGTTTGCCAAGCGAAATTTCTTGTCTGATTTGTGTCTTAGCCAGTGAAACTTTTACATAAGTGATACCACTTGTCGTTCAATGCTCTGGAAAGATTTTGGGTTTGTTGTTTGCAACATACGAATCACTCAGTGTTGTAAGAGCATCGTTCTTGCCTGACCTAAACTGGGGTGATTTCCCAGTTGTGTTACCTTAGCGTTTTGTTTTCCCTGGGGAAATTCAGAGGCCAATTCAAGTTCTTCATTGTCTCACACCCTGGATCTCAAATACATTGTGACATAATGTATTTCTTTATTTGCCAATTTATTCTCTCTTGGTGTTTTCTCAGTACTCTTATAAACATGTTAAGAGCCTTATCACTTTATGTTGATGTTTGCTTATTTGTGTACATGATTATTTTGGGCACTTGTTGGGTCCTGTCAGTGTAGTGATAAGAATTAATTGTGCATGTGATACACAATTTTGCTAATTATAATTTAAAAGATAGCTGGTTTGGCTTTTTAAGATAGATTTCCCCCTTCTTCTCAGGCTCATTCCTGAGCACTGATTTCTGCCCCTTTTGCAAGGGGATGTGAAAGGAAGGCTTGTTTTTGGTCTCAATGCATTTTCTGATGTGTTGACTGTGCAATTGTACTGGTAGTTTTATGGGTCACCTGAGGGATAGTGTGGCATAGAGGTGGAATATGAGACAGCAACTCTCAAAATGAGCTTTACCAAGAGTCAAGGGTTTGTGAGATAACTGTACCTTAAAACCACAGCTGTTTTATTGGGCATTTGGTGTGATGGGCATCTGTAGCTGTCAAAAGCCTCTGATTTGGTTTCGTTTCCATTCACAAAGCAGTCACTGGTTGTGCTGTAAAACCAAAATTCAACATCCAAACTGATGTTGCTTATGGAGAACAAACGTTTACTATTGATTTGTTGGGTAAACTAGTAATAATTTTCTCTACCTATTGCATGGTGCACCCCTTGACATAATTCCTCAATAAGGAGAAATGTGCATTCAGGAGATCCCAGTCCCTCACAGCATCAGTTATCTCTGTAAGTTTGTGCATCCTGAGCCCAAGACGTCAGCGAGCGAACTCCTGCCAAGAAATCCTGCCTTATCACAAGGGTCTTTCCTCACTTCCTGATGTCTAATTGCTCGGTTCGACCTGCCGAGCTGTGCCCTGCCCTGCTGTCCTTCACGAGGTGACCTTGCCACCCCTGGGTGGGGTTGCGGGAGGGTGAACCACAGCAGGATCCAGCTGCCGACCGGCCCTTTGCTGACTTGCAAGGGGAACATGCTCCGCTGGCGCGTCTGCTGCAGCCCACGGTCATCTGGAGCAAGGCATTGATCATTTTTTCACTATATCAGATACTGAACGCTGCTCCAGACAGTGGCAAAATGTTTTGTGTGCGTGAGCTGGGTTAATTTCTGTGGAGGTTTATCTGTGTCTCTGTCACTGGATGGATGTATTCAGCAATCAGGTCATTCACAGCCCTTCTAAGGGGGATGAGTTGCAAAACAGTATTTGTAGCTGCCTGTGAGAGTGTCTGGGTCCCTTCTTTACTTGCTTAACAGCTGTGTTATGGTCCAAGTCAGGCACTTGAGCTGGTAGCTCACTGGTCTTCCTGGTATTGACTGGGACAGTTACTGTGACCATGTTTACTTAGTAATTGATGCCTTCTGCTATGTAAAATCATAGAATTACTTAGGTTGGAAAAGAGCCTTAAGATCATCAAATCCAATGTGTCTTGGTTGTGAAGCAGTGGAACAGGCTGCCCAGGAAAGTGGTAAAGTCACCATCCATGAAGGTGCTTAAAGGACCTGTAGATGAGGCTCTTAGGGACATGGTTTAGTGCCAGAGTCAGGTTATGGTTGGACTTGATGATCTTGAGGGTGTCTTCCAATTGTTTTGTGTTTCTGTGGTACCTTTATGTCTGGTATTTTGTGCATGGCTGCAATCCTGGTGGCAGTACATGTCTATGGATGGTGATTGCAGGTATTGCAGAACCCCAGAAGTCCTAGGTTTAGCTTCATTTCCAAATGTGTTGTATGTTTTTCCTCTTTGGCTTTTAGAGAAAAAGCAGCATTTGTCTTCACAAGCAAGTTCTTTGACCTCTGCTTTCACATAAGTTAATATTGTCAAGTTCCCTGGGCCAGCAAAGCCAGGACTGGTATAATTTTGACCTTCTGACAAAGGCAGTGAGTAATCTAAGTTGCTGCTGGTCTAGTAGACATGAACTTTCACTGTAACACATGGGCCAAGTTTGTTACCCCATGCTCACATTGCAAATAGAAATGAAAAGGTGGTGTGGCTGTTGAACATTATAGGCTGCTCTGTTTGCTCTGCTCCTCATAAAGAAACAAATTAAAAAGGCAACTGGAAAGAGCTGTGGGAATGAACTAAAGATTGCTCTAATGTAAGAAGCTGTGTTTCCAGTAAGTTCAATGAAGAAGGGTTAAAAGGGGGTGAGATTGCACTTGGTGAATACCTGCGGAGATGAGGGCATGAGATTTCTGTTAACAGAGGGGGTCTCCTGGATATAGAGGTGTCAAGATCTAATGAGTAGAATTCAAAGCGAGCTATACTCAAACTGGAATTTGGAGAGAGAGTTGTTACAGAGGGGTTATTAGAATAAGTGTGTGAGCTCTTCAAACAGAGACTTTCTGGACAGCTGTTTTGAAAAAAGGCTGTTTTGAGTGATTCCAGGTCAAGATCATGATGTAGGGGCTGCTGAATGAGGTTTTTTTGACCTTTGTATACAGTTGGGAAGGCTAGATCCAGTGAAATGCTTTGAGTTTAAGCTCCGTTAATGTATGTCTGGCTCCAGACTTGTGTCATACTGAGCAAGACTTCTGTCTGTCTCAGATTCATGTCCATCAAATGAGACACAAATGACAGCTCATCTGTCTGTCTGACAGTTTAGCTGAAAGTCCATCTGGCCTTAACTGCCCCTGAGTGATGCTGAGGTGGGGAGTCATGGCTTTTGGTTGAGGTTCTTTGGTAAATGATAAATCATACAATTGTTTGGGTTGGAAGGGACCTCCAAAGCTCATCCAGTGCCACCTCTGCCATGAGCAGGGACATCTTCACCAGCTCAGGTTGCTCAGAGCCCCGTCCAGCCTGGCCTGGGATGTCTTCAGGGATGGGGCATCCAACACCTCTCTGGGCAACTTGGGACAGGGTTTTACCACCATCAGTGTCAAAAATTTCTTCATATCCAGCCTGAATCTCCCCTCCTTTAATTTAAAACCATCACTCCTTGTCCTATCACAACAGGCCTTGCTGAGAAGTCTGTCCCCATCTTTATCTACCTCTTTTAAGCACTGAGAGGCCACAATAAGGTCACCCCAGAGCCTTCTCTTCTCCAGGCTGAACACCAACTCTGTATTATTAGGAAAGATGTTCCATCGCTCTGATCTTTCTTGTCATATACCAGTTAATAAAATAAATGTTTTCCAAAAGCAGAGAAAATGAAAGGTTATGTCCATTGCAGGCCAAAGTTAAGATTGTCTGGTGTTATAGTCACATGGTTCCATATTTCTTTTCACTATGTCTTATTATATTTCAGTGTTTTTGTCACTATGTGTTCAAAGCCTTGCCTTTTGAAAGGGCTTTTACTGATGGTGACAATGTTCCTGTGAACATCCTTCCCATCCTGTCCTCATCCCCTCTGTCTTCCCAGGGGTGTCACCTTCCAGAAAGGTGAATCACATGGAATCACACATCAGGGGTTGGAAGGGACCTCAAAAGCTCATCCAGTGCAATCCCCCCATGGAGCAGGAACACCCAGATGAGGTTACACAGGAAGGTGTCCAGGCGGGTTGGAATGTCTGCAGAGCAGGAGACTCCACAACCCCCCTGGGCAGCCTGGTCCAGTGCTCTGATACCCTTACAGAGGATGCTGGTGATGGAGGCTGCTAATGGAATTTACACAGGCACAAGGGCTGAGCTGGGATACCAACATCACGGCTGCGAAAAGCACAGTGAGATATTCAGTGGTCAGGTCTGTGGTTTTACGCTGGATCCGAGCAGAAGTGTGTGTGACAACATGCAGTCCCTGGGCCGCGGGCTCCGGCCTCGCTCAGTAATGACTCAGGATGTTGTTCTTCCCTTCTGCAACGCCCAGGATTTTTCCCCGATTTTTCCCAGCTCTGTCTGGTGTGTGAGAGAGGCCAAAATCACAACTTGCCATGTTTTAAAAGACTCCTTTACTCCTGCAGGCTTTTGTGCGTGCTTCATCCAACTGGTGAGTTTTTTAATATTTGCGCTGTTGATGGCAGCAGCTTCATGGTACTACCGTAAGCTGCCTCTTAGTAATGACCTATTAGTGAAGCCAACAATAACAGCACTGTCTAGACCATCTGAACACTAAATTATTCTTTTGTCCCGTCTTCATTTGCTTCCTCTCCTGACTGAATTGTTTTGGGTAGTTCACGTTGACCTTCAGGTTCTCTATTTCTCCCTTTTTTTTCAAGCAAACCTGCTGTACTAAGACCGAAACTCCAGGTTCCTCCCTCTCGCACGAACGCTGGAACCCAAGCAGTGTAACGGCATCAGAAACGAGTATCTGGAGGGTGGAGAGATGTGTCATCTTGGTGGTTTTTTGATTTCACTTTGTAGTTGATTTTTACCAAGTGTTGAATGCCCTAGATTCACACTGGTAGTGCCTGGGACCTCTAAGTCTTAACATTTTACTGAACTGACAACTTGATGAGTTTTGTGTGTTAAGTATTATGATTTTTATAAGATCTTGACCAAATGGATCAGTGGACTTTTTATGAAGGTATAAACCTAACATTCCCATGTCTACTGTAGCTGCACTGGTCATTGCTTCCCAAGGGGGCTCTTGGTTTCTTCTGTGCATTCCTCTCTTCTGGATGACTATAGATATTTCCTCTAATCCCCAAACCTTTGGGAAATTTGGAACTTTGAGGCCTCTCTTCTATTTGTTTGGAAGTGGTCCTTGGTTGGATGGGCTGGCTTGAATGTTGAATGAGCTTTGTCATATGAAGCTGATGTAAAAAGCAGAAAATTAGGGTGTTGGTGTGAAGTAAGGAAGAAGTGAGTCTCCTACTAAGGGAAACAGCTGATAATAGAGAAAGCTGAGGATGGAAGAAGAGATGCTGAGGATGGAAGAGATGCTGGGGACAAGGGGATAGTGCTGAACACAACTGATTTTTAGCTGTCAGTATAATCAGCTTTTTGTCCTGTTCTTCCATGGTAGAAATACTCCTATTTACATGTTGTGCTGAGGAGAGCGCAGGCTTCACTGTACGAGTAATTCACCCCGTCAAACTAAAATAACTTGAATGAATTCATACAAAACAGCGCGAGAGTGAAGCTGGGCCAGAAGGTTGTTTGAGAGCAAGAACCTTCGTGTGTTGCGTGAAGTCGGTGGTTTCCATGAGTCTCCGTGTCCATCTGAGCTCTGTGGATATTTCCTTGATCACAGAATCGACTGGGTTGGAAAAGACCACAGAGATCATCAAGTTCAACCCTTGGTCCAACTCCAGTCCATTGACTAGATCATGGCACTAAGTGCCATGTCCAATCTCAGTTTAAAAACCTCCAGGGCCGGTGAGTCCAGCACCTCCCTGGGCAGCCATTCCAATGCCTGACCACTCTCTGTGAATAATTTCTTTCTAATCTCCAGCCTCAATTTCCCCTGGCAGAGTTGAAGCCCATGGCCCCTTGTCCTATTGCTGACTGCCTGGGAGAAGAGACCAATCCCCACCTGGCTACAACTGCCCTTCAGGTGGTTCTAGAGAGTGATGGGCTCACCTCTAAGCACCTTCCAGCTGTTTTGCAGTGTTGTGCAACTTCCAGCTGTTTTGTTCTGGAGCTGCCGCAGACCTTGGGAAGTTTGTGTAGGCTTAATGCTGCCTTCTCGCAAGGCCTGGAGCTACTTTGGGTCCTGCCAGTGCTGGATCAGGAGAACCTGATCTTGCTTGTCCCATGGGCTTGGGATTCCTCTGGATTCCCTGGTATTTTCCATCCCGTACCCTTTTCTTGCTTGAATCAACCCAAACAGGGGGAGCAAGCAGCCTGGGACAGCCCTTTTGCTGGAGAGCTTAGGAGTGGCATTTGGATTTAATTATCCAGTAAGTCTCAGCGCTTGTTTGAATTTTGCTTCAACTGGCTGAGCTGGCTGTGTGTTTCCATGGAACAAAGTCCTCCACCCTTCTTGGGAGTCAGCTCGGAGACCCCAAGAGCAGTAATTAGGATGGGTAAGAGGCTTATTCTGGAAAGCATCAGTTCCTGTGCGAAGCTGTCATGGAGAGGAGTGGGAAGCGTCATTTTTGCAACCGGTGATGCAAGTCGTGCTCCTGCTCTGAAGTTGCTTCAGACCGCGGTGTGGGGTTTTTCTCGCTTTGTTTTGGACAGTTGAGGCTTTGACCACAGTTCCTTTGAAACTGCAGTTGTCTCATTCTAAAAACACACTGTGAAAAGTAGTTTAAAAGCTATTTAAGCATATAGAAATACGTTACTTCAAGGAAATAATGTATTTCTGCTTGTGCTTAAGTCGTGTTCTTTCACACGGGAAGGGGTTTTCTTATCTTATTTTTCTAGTAGTGATGGCATGGGTGTGTATTTTTG
Source organism: Nesoenas mayeri (assembly GCF_963082525.1). Classification (NCBI taxonomy): domain Eukaryota; kingdom Metazoa; phylum Chordata; class Aves; order Columbiformes; family Columbidae; genus Nesoenas; species Nesoenas mayeri. The sequence goes on from NC_137543.1 coordinate 158,997,674, forward strand.
GGTTTTTTTTGACAAGTAACACACGTTTTCTAATAAAAAATTCTCAAGTGCTCTTCAGAATGCTCTTTGGCATCAGATTTTTAATAGATGGAAGAACAAAGATGTCAACCTAAATATTAGAAATACCTTTTTCTCTTTCTTCTAGCACCTGATTCAGGGCAGCTGGGACCCACTGTTACACCACTGATTCTAGGCTGATTAAGTTGGTGGTTGGGTATCTCTGAAAATGGGCTGAATTTGTGTGGTTACTGTAAGTGAGTAGATGCTTCTTGGCTTGAGGTGTTGGGAGAGATGCAGAAGGACGCCCCTTGCAGAGATGTGCCGACTTTCTAAGGAAATGTGATTTTTGGCAGCCGTGCAGGTGGGGTTGCAGCACCACGGATTTTTGAATCTGTGTTGGGTGGACTCAAAGACTGTGCTGCAAAAAGTTTTGGCAGAATTGATGGGTAGGTAGAGGAGGAAGGTTCAGTTCATAGAATCATGGAATAGTTTGGGTTGGAAGGCACCTTCAAAGCTCGTCTAGTCCAACCCATGAGCAGGGACATCTGCACCAGCTCAGGTTGCTCAGAGCCCTGTCCAGCCTGGCCTGGGATGTCTCCAGGGATGGGGCATCCAACACCTCTTTGGGTAACTTGGGACAGGGTTTCACCACCATCAGTGTCAAAAATTTCTTCATATCCAGCCTGAATCTCCCCTCCTTTAATTTAAAACCATCACTCCTTGTCCTATCACAACAGGCCTTGCTGAAAAGTCTGTCCCCATCTTTATCTACCTCTTTTAAGCACTGAGAGGCCACAATAAGGTCACCCCGAGCCTTCTCTTCTCCAGGCTGAACACCCCCAACTTTGTCTTATTAGGAAAGATGTTCCATCACTCTGATCTTTCTTGTCATGTACCAGTAAATAAAATAAATGTTTTCCAAAAGCAGAGAAAATGAAAGGTTATGTCCATTGCAGGCCAAAGTTAAGAGTTAAGCAGTTATTGCTTTGAGGGCAATGAGATGTGAACCAAACCCTTCCTGGACACTGGGTGTCTCCTTGGTGTTCAAGGATAAGACAGAAGTCCTTGAGATATTGGCCGCCTTTGCTTTCTCTATCAGTAAGAACTTGTCACAAGTTACTTTGAATACCCTGATGTGGTGGCCAGTGTAAGTCCCATGTGGTAGGAGAAGCAGTGAGGACATCCAGGTTTTCTGTAGGCGCTGCAGAGGTGATTTCCAATCGCAGCCTCCCTGTGTTTTGCAGGGTTGCTCACTTCCAGTGTCCTTCTAGTGAAGTTACATTCTAATCCCTTGTCACTCTTGTCTTTCCAAGGGACAACACAACGTACCCTGTAGGAATAACACTGTAGTGGTGACCCTGTATGCTCATCTCGAGTGGTGTCAGTGATAAGGTCCACTTCAGGTCAAAGATCTCTCTTTTTTTGAGGTCTTCAGTGGTGCCACGTGCCCATTAGACATCCTAAAAAACCATATGGGTCATGGAACAGGCTGCCCAGGGAGGTTGTGGAGTCTCCTACTATAGAGGCATTCAAGACCTGCCTGGACACCTTCCTGTGTAACCTCATCTGGGTGTTCCTGCTCCATGGGGGGATTGCACTGGATGAGCTTTTGAGGTCCCTTCCAATCCCTGACATTCTGTGATTCTTTTGCTCTCAGCTCCATGGTTAATCCTTGCAGGTACCTGTGAGATATGGTGGGATTTCTGGAATGTGGCCCATGCTGGCTCTTTGTTTTGGGAAGGAATAGTGGGAGCAGCTGGCACTCACTCCAGAAAACCTTGAAGTTACTCCACTTCTGTCACTTTATTCTTTATTATTATTACTGTTGCTTTCCAGCAGACACTGGAAGATCCATGAGGGCACCGGTGGGTTAACCAGAGATGCAGATGCTGCTAGGCATATCCAGGGAGGTTTGGGGCTGATGAATTCGTGGGGAATTGATGGTAAATACAGTGGTTTTGCCAGCAAAAGCCCAGTTTCACCACTGCCCCTTCAGGCCCCATTTCCCCATGACATCACGGCCGGCGTTTGGTGTTGGCGAGTTCAGGAAACTCTTGTTGTGACTCGGGTTGGAAAAAAAAGGGGTGAGGGGCACTGTAGAGATTATGGCTTTAGTGGAAAATTCCTGGAAGGTGGCGTGTGGGGTTTTTTGTTGTGTGCTCTGTGTGTGTTTTTAAACTTATCCCTTCCCTCTTTCCCTTCCCCTGTGCTTGTCTGCAGAGGTCCCTTGTAACAAAAACAAACCAAAACACTAAACCCCAAACTATGAGGACATTCTAGTTCTTTTTTATTGTTATTATTACTTTTTATTAGTATTGTTTTCTGAACTGGAACTGAAAGTTATCTTGACTGTTTTCTTGGAGCATTTCAGGTCCCTCTGGATAAAACATACCTTTGTTTTTAGTGGGTAGGGAGATGTGGAAGAGGGGACAAATGGAACCTTAATCCACTTTATTTTATTTTTATTTATCATATATCTAATATTTATATATATTCAGATTATATTCTTTACATATATATATATACACAAACACACATTGCCTTCATGAAATCGTATGTATGTTCCTAATGCCTGAGGTAGGCATTAGGGCTCATTTCTGAGCTCTACACTAAAAGTGACACTGGATTTTAAACATTTTCCCCCATTTCTTTTCCCTTATTTCTATAATGAGATGGCTCTGGTTGCCCAGCATGTATGAGAAGGCTTTTTCTCACACTTTTTATATCTTTTTCATAGTTTCAATCCAGAGACAACCCAGCAGGAAAAGAGGAGGTGATGCTGGGTCTGAGCATGAGGATCCAGCGCATCTTTCACTGGGGAAAGAACCTCAATATTTGGGTCCAGTCCTATGTGATCTCATAGAATCACAGGGTCATTTTGGTTGGAAAAGACTCAAGATTGAGTGCAACTGTTAACCCAACACTGTCACTAAGCCATGTCCGCAAGAACCTCATCTATGCCTCTTTTAATCACTTCCAGGGATGTTGGTTTGTATAGTTTTTGACATCTTTGCAGGATTTGAGTTAAATCTGCCAACTGGCTTGGGGTGGGGATGTCTCGATCCCTGGAGACACTCAGTTGTACACAAAATGTAGTAGCTGTGTTTGTATTTTTACATTAATAGCCACGTGTGCCTCATACCTGCCTGTCTGAACTGTATTGTGAACATGGTGGCATGCAACAGGTTTTCACACCTCCCAAAAGAATATGCAGAGCCCTTGATCTTGACGGGGCTTGTGGTTGGTATTTCGCAGTGAAATAGTTTGTAGCTGCTTTAAGAGACCATGAGTCTAGATGTTGAAGTGTTGAAAAAGGAGATGGGTTTCAGATCAAATGCGTCACTCCAAGTTGTTTAATTACTGCAGGAATTGGACATACTGTATGAGCTCTCAGTGCGTGTCTCTCTTCTGCCTGGGACAGTCAAGCTCGGTGCCTCTTCTAATGGTTTCTTGCCCTCTCCTGTGGTTTCTCATTGGCTTTAATTTTGAAAATCACTTGTTGCTCTTGAGCCTCTTTAATGGAGAGGGAGGAAAAGAGGAGATGAAGAACTGTGGTGTATTTTATCACCTGCTGTGTGAGCTTTCTGGGTCTGTAAAGGTTTCCATCCTGTAGAGCATCATCTTACACCTCACAAGCTGGATCCAGCACCCTGGCAAGCACATCTGACCTATGGGTCCCTCTCCGAAGGGTCCCATGGGCTACAAGCTGGAGGAGCAGTGGCCACCAACACTTAGCCACTGGCTTTTCTGTGATCTGTCTCACCTGTGATGAAGAAACCTGTATTTCTAAGAGCCAGTGGGCTGGAAGGGACCATAGTGTGGTCTTTCAATGTCTTTCTTAGGAAGAAGGCTGGACATAGTGTCTTGTGATTGAGTTGAAAGATTGTATTGGCAATGCTGTGTTTTCACTCTGTGTTTCCAGGGTTGATCAGTTGTCTTTCCTTTTGCAGATGAAGAAGAAGCTCTGAACTCTATTATGAAGGATTTGGCAGCATTGGGCAAATGTGGGGGGCTGCTGGACAACAACAGGAATAAGAACAGTGTCCACTCCAGCAAACAGGTAAGACATTGCTTGAATCCACCCCAAACTCCAGGAGACCAGAGAGGTGATGGGCATGGTGCTTGCCATGCTGGAAGAACAGAGTTTAAATGTTAAGACTGAAGTTAAGAAGTGCTGCAGGAGCTCAGGACTTGAGAAATAAAATACTTCAACAGAGCCATAGGCTTTAGGACCTTTTGAAGAGCTGAAAAGCAGAGGCATCCCTGTCTCACAGAAGGGCAATGGAGGAGCAAAGCGGAAGGGTGATACTCCAAATCATTCCTAAACATAGTGATAGAGCCCCAAATTGGTTTTAAATCTTAAATCCCACCCCCCTCCGCCAAGGCACTTCTATATCTTGATTAGGACTGAAAGTACTTGTTACAGACTATGCAGCTTTAAGCTTTGGCTTAGTCAAATGTTTTCTATTGACAGTGTTGATGAAATACAATACTTATCATGTGCACATTTTACTTCAGATATTTGAAAGACAGGCTGCCAACTTGGAGCTGTAGACACCCCAGCACTCTGGGGAAGGATCATGTCATTCTTATATAAAGTGTTTAAATATTAATTACTGGTGTTTATGCTCCCAAACCCAAGTGTTTTGGCCCTGTCGCGTGTTCGGAGTTGATTTGGTGAGCAAAAAGGTTGTCCCTTGAGCAATGTCAGAAATTATTTGCTGACATGGAGATAATAGCTCAAGTGGATTTAGTAGCCTCTTTGCATATGGAACAAATATTATACAAATGTAAAAGTGGGGAAGAAAGAATTCAGTTGTCAAAATAGCAAGGAAAAAAGGGAAAAGTAACTGAGGGGACTGGGAAGCTGCTGGAGAAGCAAATCCACTTGGAATTCTGCTTCTAGCAAATAGAATAAGCTTGCAGTCAACTTTGCAACTAGCAAAGAAGAAAAATTGTCATTTACTGCTGTCATGCATATTTTAACTAACAAAGAACTCTGGATGCAGATGGGGGGGAAAAAATCCTTTCCCGAATCCCTCTAGACTTCCGAGCCACATGCAGGCGAAAACACGTGCGCACGTAGCACGTCTGTTTTAAACTGTGTCCTGGCGGTAGCAGCTGTCCAAGTTGAATCATTGGGTTTGCGTTCAGCTCATGCTGAAATAAGTCCAAGATGTTTACACATCTGACCGGAGAAATTCAGAGCTGGCTCCCTGCAGCTTCGGATGCTGCGAGAGCGGCGTTTTCTGTGAGCCCATGGGTGGGGACCGCACCGAGCCATGTCGGGATGCTTTGGGGATAGCAAAGCTTTGTGCGCTTCTCTGAAATAACACATTTTTCTCACAATCTGAAGATCCCCGCTGTCATATTTGAAAACTGTAAATGCTGCAGATACAGAGTTAACTGGATATTTAGTTGAAAATAAGGAATGTAATACTTTCAATTGGCAGGATTCATATCTACACAAGTTCCATAAAACTGAAGTCTCGCACTCCAATTTGTATCCGCAGCCCATCCACTCTGTATTTTCATGTAGAAATCACCATTAGAGCGACGTTGTTCTCTACCATGAGCTTTAGAATTGTCGCCTGCCACTTGCATTTAATTTTATTGTATTAGGAATCGAACTGTTCTTCCCGATTACAACACTAATGCTTGGGAAAAGTTGCCTCCTTTATGTTTTCTTTTTATCCATAAGCAGCCCCGCTGTAGCTGCGTGCTCAGTTACTCAGAGCTCCCTGATGGAGGAGGCACAAATACTCAGCATCCCGCTCTCCTCGCGCATCCGTGGCTGAGGATTCAGACCCACAGGCCCCACGAGATGATGGGCGTTGGAGTCTGAATTGTTGCTTCACTAACTTGGCCTAACTAGACCAAGTCTGGCTCGTGGGCCGGCGGGAGTCTGGTCTGCGACGTGGGGAGTGGCCAGAGTAGGTGGATTCAGCGAGGACTTGGTTCGTGTTTGCAGCTCTGAGACTTTTAATCAACTTGTTTGGGTCACTTTTATTTCTTTTCCTTGTTTTTTAGCAGAGAAATTGCTGGAGGGAGGGAAAGATGGCTTTGGAAATGCTGTCGTCATGCTTGTGATTTGTTGTTCCTTTGGTACATGGTGTTCCCGTTTATTTGTTTTCATTTCTTTCCGGTGATCAGGTTGGCTGGTAGGGCTGAAGGATGCTCTGCACAGTCTCCCTTCTTGAAGGAGGAAGGTTGAGGTGTTTAGATGCTAAATCATCCTCTTGGGAATCTCATTGTAGGTGTCTCATGAGGCCCTGCAGCAACATGTTCCCATTGAAACACTTGGGTCTGGATGTTCAGATTTTAGATTAGAAAAAAAGCCAAAATTTCTGTGGAAAAATGCTTTCCCAGGGCAATGAGAATCCTTCAGTCAGTGTTCCAAATTTCCATTGAAAAACACTTTTAAACAAGAATGTGTTGACTAGCTAGCCTGTCCCTTTGTGGCTTGCAGCAGTTCTTTCGGTCCACAAAGCAGCACAACCAAAATTCTATCTCATCCCTGTCTCCTGGAGGGGTTCCTGAATGCTCTCTTGATAGAAATTGAAATTTGGAGCCTGCCAGATAATATTCCTGGTGGGTCTGGGCCACACAAAGTCTGTGGTGGTTTGTGCTGCACAGTATTTCTTCCCCCAAAATATTGACAGTTTTGCTTCAGATCATTTTATGAAACAAACTTGGACAAATTGCATAAAATCAATGTTTTTTTCAGTCTACTTTCCTTAACAAAAGAGTAAAGCTGAGGTTTTGGATGTCTAATACTTCATGGTAGAACAAGCTGGATATGAGAACGATGGCACTTGATGTGTGGTGTGGATGAGTTTTCTCCTTTTAGGTGGTCCAGGCAGCAGATGTGATGGATGAGCTTGACTTTGCCAGGTCCTGCTCAAGTGTTGGCCACCGTGTTACGCTGCTTTTCTACCTTGGGAGAAAATAGGGTAGAGGGGTAGGGATGGACACTGCTTTCCTTCCATATATGAGTCACAGTCTCTAAAAGGGAGCTGTGATTTGGGAGCAGAGGGATCATCCTGACATTATCCGTGGTGCATCATCCGCACTGTTATTCCATTTATCACTCCGTTAGTGCTCATGCATCCTCTGGCATGGCTGCAAGGAGCCCTTTCAGGCAGATTTCTGAGCAGACAGATGAGTTTGTTTATAGAAGTTCCTCTGAAGAGGGGAAGGAGGAAACAACAAAATCAAGATCTGCATTGTGATCCCTAAGGAAAAAGATGAGTGGATTAAAGAGGGAAACCACCAAGAACTAGAAATCCCAAACATAAGTGTGGAGGAGAAAGGAGCGATTATATTAACATTTATTTTGCATCTATGTGTATGTAATTTATTTATATAAATAGTGCCTGGCAGCTCTCAGTATGATGCTGGTTGTCGGTGCACTGGTGTGGGGCTCCATCGCGGCTGATGACACCAAACAGCTTCTCTGCCACATTCATTTTGATTGCAAGTTTTCCCACGGCAATGAAGTCCAATATTTGTGAGGAATGTTTTTCCCATGCACAACAAATGTCAGAATGACCTAAAAGTTGTTCTTTTAGTAAATTACCTCCGGACTCTCTTCTCTTTGGCAGGTTGTGTGCAGGACAAGGCTTGCTCATGACTAGGAAGAAATACAGCTCGTGTTCTAGGGCGCTCTGTAGGTCTTCAAGCAGCCTAAAAGGAGTGTGGCTGTATCACCTTTGTTTTACCATTGGGGAATATGATGGGGATCCATAAATATCACCTTAAAGACAGGAGTTATGAGATCTGTGGCGTTTGCTGCATCTGTAGGGCAAAAGCAGGGGACCAAGAAGCAAGACTAGCTGGGAAGGGCTTGGCTGGAGGTGGCCAAGGCAATGGAGTCCCAAAGGTTTGGGGAAGAGGTTTTCCCTTGTCTGTGTGTGGAGCTGATTTGGGTGCTTAGAGGGTAATAACAAGGAATCGAGCTGGAAAAAGCTATTCCCTGCCAGATAGGTTGTTTTGGATAAACATTTTGAAGCCTGTGATTTCTGCTGCTGTATGAACCAAAGATATCTATAACAGAGGGCAATGAACCCTCTAGACATCATCTTTCCACTGGCCTCTGAGCTGCTCATGTGGAGGGTTTGCTTTTTAAGAGGAAAAGTGTAAGGATCCAAGAGGACCAGGGTATTTTGTAGCTTCCACTCCCCCTGAGAGAAGAAGGGGGCAATCCCAGACAAAACCCCTTTCTGTCTGATTGCTGAATAACCCGCAGCGCGTGGGGGTTCTGTGCAGATAATTCCTAATGACGCGGATTAGTCATCTCCTATTGCGGTTTAGGGCCGCGGTCCAGCCGTCTGGCTTGTAACGAACGTCCCGTTGCTAAACGCAGGGGCGAGCGCAGGGCTAATGCAAACAACATGCACGTCGGGGAGGTGCAGGAGTCCCCTCAGCCTGGCCCTGCAGGGCTGGTTTCTCTTGGCCGAAGCCAGAAGTTGAGGAGAAATCCCACCGCGTTGTGGCTTTGTACAAAGGAGAACTAGAGCGCTGATGTTTGAACGCCGCACCGCTCAGCGGGGTTTTCTCATTGTTTCCTAAGCCAACAAGTAGAAAATGAGAGAAGTGAAAATAATCCCTGGTTTTACCCTCCAGGATGCAGAAGTGGGTCTCCCTCATTGTGCCTGTTTTACCCAGGAGGGGGAAACTGAGGCAATTTAAGTGCCCAATGTCTCATTGGTAGGTAAGAGCAAAGCTGCAATGAGCCCCTCTTGGTGCTGCAATGAAGGGAAGAACCTTGAGGTGATTTTCCCAACTTTTTTGACCTAAGAAGGGTTAATGCTGGAGTTGGAGGTTTTGTCTACGTTGTCCCAGGTGGTTTGTGAGGCAACCATGGATTTGTGTGGAAGGAGTGATCTAAAAACCCTGGTTGCTGTGGTGTCTCAGCATGGACAAAGCTGTTGCCTGGTTAGGTTTGACCAGAGCAGCTTTAAAAGCAAACCCCAGATTTGAGGTCCAACAAAACCACGTTTCTGATGGTGGCTGAATTTGGGAGGAGGAGAGGACATGATGGGGGGGGGGCTTTGGACTTGGTGCTGGTCCAGGATTTTGCGGTGTGGCAGTTTTAGGTGCTTCAGCTCTCGGTGCCACACATGTGGAAGCCCTTGGTTTGCAGTTGGCGGCATCAAGATGAGGCAACAAGAGTGTCCCTGTGCCATTGTTCACCCTTCTCCATGAGCACGGCATTGCTCCGCTTGGCCCCTTACCCCAATCTGATCAACCCTCGGGGTGTTCAGCACCTCTTTGTTCCTCCAAAACCACTTCCATTTTAGGCCCAAGAGCATGTTTTCCCGCTCTCCGTGTGTGCTTTTATTGCAAACAGCAGTCAGCTCTTCAGGGATCTCTGTATAAGATCATGATTCACCTCATTTGGAAACACTTTTTCCATATTTTTTTTTTCCAGCGTTTTCCTTAATCTAAACCAGCATGTGGGGCTGTTAGATCCAGCTCCGGGGGCTGAGCTTGGCCGAGCCCACGGGGTTCATGTTCCCCAGCCTAGAAGAAGTGGTCACCCCTTTCTACCCGACCCCAATTCCTGTCAACGCTTCCTCTGAAGCTTGGCAGTTGTGATCTGGTCTTTTCTCTTTGTGCAATTAGAAGTTGTGAGGAAGGAGCTAAAAATACTTAAGGAAAGCCTGGAAAGATGGCGATGGGTTTGCGGCCACTGCGGTGGCTTTGCTTTTTCCTTTCCGAGGCGGATGGCGAGAAACAGTAAAATACCATTTGTTAGCAGGGCTGGAGGAAATGCCACTACAAGTATCTCTGAGAAGAAATTATTCCAGAAACGAAGGGAATTACTGTGGTATTTCCTGTCAGGGTTGTCGCTTATTTTGTTTGTGTCGCAGCAGGGCCTACAGGCGCCAGCCGAGATGTGGGCTCCTCTGTGCCCCATGTTGTGCGGAAACGCACGTGGAGAGGGGAAAGTTGCTCGGTATTTACAACCCAGGAGATCAAACATCTACATTTTGTGCTTGGTTCTGCCAGTTTGCTTCAGAGAATGAATCACAGAGTTGTTTTGTTTGAAGAGACCTCCAAAGCTCATCCAGTGCCACCCGTGCCATGAGCAGGGACATCTTCACCCAGGTCAGGTTGCTCAGAGCCCCGTCCAGCCTGGCCTTGAACACTTCCAGGAATGGGGCATCCACAGCTTCTGCTGTTCTAGTGTCTCACCACCCTCATAATAATCAAGTTCTTCTTTATATCCAACCTAAATCTAGTCTCTTGCAGTTTAAAAGCGTTGCCCCTTGTCCTGTCACTACAGGATGTGGTAAAAAGCATCTCTCCATGTTATAAAGGCTGCAATAAGGTCTTCCTGGAGCCTTCTCTTCCCCAACTGGGGCTTTTCCTTCACACCCTTAGGCAAAGCACCTCCTGCCTTTGTGCCTCAGTTTCCCCATGCTTGCTCTGCCACCTCCCTCAGCTTTTACAGTGCTCCATGAAACCATCAATGAAATCTCCTGCCAGCACTGAAGGCTGGTTCCTTGTGACATGGCCTTACCCCTCTCCTCCACCATATTTAACACACGCCCTTCTTGGAGGTCTCTGCTTGTTCTCCTACACTAAGTGGCCTCTTGATTGTGGGGAGAACAAGGCTGCCATTAACCTCAGTTGACATCTGATGGCAGGGGGAGGTTAAATAGCACAATTTGGATTGTGCAACGAGAAGTCCGTGTTTCCATTCCTTATAAAATTACTCAAGTGAGTAGGATCCAGCAGCTTCCACCACCTGGATCTCTTCAACAACCTGCGCTAAAGCGTTTGCATGTCGTGTTGACATCCTCACGGAGAAGATGCTGCTCCTGCCTTCCTCTTCATCACGCATTTGAGGCGCTGGGTGCAGGCTTGCGTGAGATTTTGCTCCAGCGTTTGGCACTGCCCCAGCCTCCCTGTGTAATCTCAACCCAGTTGCTCCAAACCAGATTTCCATGGGTGTAAAAAATCACAGCCTGCTCTGGCATTTAGGAAGTGCTTTGCATCCCCGTGGGACTTCCTAGTGCTTTGGGCACTGCCTGCTTTCTTAAAAAAGAAGGAAAAAAGTATTTCTTGATAGCAGTGGTGAATTCTGCTTTAGCTGTGGGTCAAAAACACGAGCAAGCCCATGCAAAACCACCAAATAAAACCATAACTGACTTCTCAGACTGTAGATGAATATATATTTATCCCTTTTGTAAATGCTTGTGAGCTTAAGGTCTTGGTTTCTTTGAGGTAGGCTAGAGGTTATTGTGGTTTATATCAGAAAACAAATAGTATCTAATTAACAAATGAAATGAGTTTTCATTCCCCTGTTGCAGCTGGTGTGTGTGTTGCTCTGCTCAGAAGTGGAGTGGCGCAGCTGCCTCTTTTGGCTCTGGACCACAGCACATCAGCCCTGGTGTTGATGCAGAAGATGCAGCAAAGTCGGGGCTCTTTTTTATTTATTTTTCCATTTTTTTTCTGCTCTCTGGAGCTTTACATGAGCGTTTTGACATTTTTCCAGCCACAGGCTGTTTTTCACGACTTGTCTGTGTGATTTGCGTTGCTCAGCACAAACGGGCAGCGTGTTCCGTCCCGGCTCGGGAAGCGCTGGGGGCTGCGCCGAAAACGAAACCCGTGCTTTGAAAGGTTTCCTGCAGCGAGGCCAGAGCTGTGGGAGCTTTTCCCCTTACACCTCCTGCTCCTTTCTCAAGGTTTCTCCTTATACTTCCTCACCTTGATTTTTAGTGGTTTTGGGTTTATGTGAAGCCACACTGGGCGATTTGCTGCCAGTGTCCAGTGGGATGAACCAGCCAGGCCCTGTTCAGGGACACGTGCAAATTAAAATTGGCCCAGAAGAGCCTGTATCTTTTCCCTTTTCCAACAGAGATAATACAAACTGGCAATCTCACCTATATTAGCCTGTCTCTCTAGAATGATTTAGACCTTCAGCACTAGGCTGGTTACAGTCATCTCTCCTCCTTTTGAGTTTTGGACTATTTTAGAGTCAGTTGGGTGTTTTTATGGCTTGAGCCTGGTTCTAGAAGTAAACCTGGAGTTTCTCCAGACATTGAAGAACTGGCTGCAGATACCGAAGTGATGTAAGTGCTTGTTATAACGCTGCCGGAGTGCCCCATTTGGTGACTGTCACGGTACTGGTTCTTCCCAGCCTTTCTGGAAACACAGAAAATGCCGCTAGCAGAGATAAAAAGGATGTATTTTGGATGATCCAACATGTTTACTCTGAATCTGCTGGGCTTTTTTAAGCATTTCAACCGAATCGTCTCCAGCTTTGACTTCCTGAACTTCGGTGGGTGTTTGCAGAACTTGAGGAGCTGTCAGTTTAAAAATAAACCCGAGGATACCCGTCCAGCTCATTTTCCTCGTTAGGGACAGGGCTGTTTCACTGCGGCTCTGCTTTCCCTCTGAGAGGATGGAAATTGTGCCTTCACACGCTGGCAACTCGGGGTTGGAGATAAGGCCCTTGCTCAGGAAGGGCTGTCACCCACCCATCGGGCATTATCCATGGAGATGCCGGTGATCCAGGACCAAACCCTTGTGTCACACCTCAGAGGGAGGTGACGAGCACTTTTTTCTCCATGGGATTAAATCTACTATTTGAGGAGGCTTGTGTGCACTACCAGGGACAGAGCCCTGGTTAACCGAGGTGACTAAAACTCATCTTGGGAGGTAAAGAGGGTTTTGATCTGCTTTGGAGGCCATCGGAAAGTCCTGGTGTGAGCCAAGGGGTGCTGGAGGGTTGCTTGGCTCAGGCTTGCTCTGAGCTGAATGAATGAAAAGTCTCCTTGTGGTCTCGTTTGCTGCTAAATATGTATAAACAGGGGATAGGAGAAGTGGCTTTTACTAAGCCATGCACACTCGTATGCCCGGTCTGCCCATGGCTCTTCTTTGGGCAAACTTAATGATTTCTCTTGAGGTGAGCAACAGGTCAGTGCAGGGTGGGCATTTACTGTGTATAGCGTAGTGATTCCTGATGTACTTCGCATTCTGTAGGTCCTAACAAAACAACAGCCCCCCCTGCACCACTCCAGCACTGTTGCCTTTTAAAATCCAAGGCGGTCTCCCCACTTCTATTATAGGGCGCTTGCTTTTACTTATTTCTTTGCCCCAAATATCTCTGTGGTCTATTAAAAATCCTCTGAGCTTTGCTTTTTGGGTTTCCAACAGGAAAATACTGGAGTAAAAGCTTGGGAAGCACTGAAGGTGGACAGACATCAGGCACTTAACCTGTTTGCGTCTTTGCTAACAGTGCTTTGTTCCCAACTGAGTTCAGAGCATTCACCATTTTCCACTTTTATTAATGTGTTCTATTAAAATTAACAGTTATACAGATGAGTGTTCTCTTCTTTATAGATGGCCTTGTTCTTTGACAAGCACATTTCTCAGCAGTGTGGAGCTTCCCCAAAGTCCACAAGTCCAACTAGCCCTAAATAAACCAGACCCAATGGATTTAGTGAAGTCTCTTTGGGAAATGCTGTCAGCTTTGGATCTGCATGTCCATCCGGGATTCAGCTCAGGAACTAACAACGTTCTGCTTTTTCTTTCAGCAGCGAAATGTCAGGATCAAGTTCGAATACGAAGGCGAGAAAAGGTATGTACCAAACCCAGCCCCGCGCGTGTACAGGGACAAATTACCCTTTTTAGCCGATGTCCTACTGACTTCAGCCAGCTGCAGATGCGCTCACAGCACGATTCATTCCCCTAAAATCTACTACAATTTTATGTGCAAGAGCCTTGCCTTGTCATCCCATTTGCCACAAGTACCTCCTGGGATTTGGATGCAGGCAAAGTGGTTCCAAGCTGGAAGTCGTTAAATGCCTTTTACCAGGGACACAGGGTACATGCTTGGATCCTTTTCTCTTTAATTCTTGAGCCTTGCTGCACCACAGCTGAGCTGCAACTGTACAGAAACATGTCCTTTGATTAGCAGCCTATGACACTTACTTAAGATAACCAGATTTTGGGCATGGGTCCCATAAAAATAGAGCTGGGAGTTAAAACTTGCCCGCCCTTCCCTGCTTGACATTTTCATGGAATCACCTCTGCTTGGTGCTGGGTGAGTGCGGCAGGGCAGGACACGGGGATGGAAACTCACAGGCTGATGGTCCAAGTTGCACGTTAAAGCCAAAGAAGACTTAGGTAATGTTACTATAAGGTCAGACTGTACCTGCTGATAGGTACCTATAGAGCGGCTGCATGTGATGGTGCAGGAGAGTCACAGGATGCCAAACTGCATCATTCTCCTTTCCATCTCTCCTCCCTGTTCAGAGCCATGTGCTGAAAATGGAGATGATAAATGCTGACCAGTGCCTGACCCTGGGTCTTCTCCTGTGAACGGCTGCTGGACTTCTTTGTTTTCCACCTGTACCTCACAGCAGAGGGAGGAACAGAGGAGCTGCATTAGGATTTTTGGTAGATATTCATGCAGGGTAGATCAATCCTTCTCTTGGGCGTAGCAGATGAGCAGCACTTCTATGTGTAAAAGCAAGGAGCAAGCTTTATGCTTCATAAAAAAAGATGACAGGTCATCTGAATTAGTCTAATCCCAAATTCCAGTGTGCTGCTGCTAAACCGAGACTGTTGTTGTGTTTGTCTGTCTGTACAGGATTATTCAGTTTCCAAGACCAGTCAAATTCAAAGAAGTCGTGCAGAAGGTCACAGATGCTTTTGGACAGACGATGGACTTAGTCTGTGTGAACAATGAGGTACTCTGCTCCTTATTGCTATGGGGGAGTTTTAGGGTGCCTAATACCCTCTCCAGACTTGAGCAGCAGTTTGTTCTTAAGGCCCTAATTTAACCTTGTACATAGATGTGAAGAAAAACACTCTTATTTAGTGGTTCCCAGCTGGTGAGCATACAAGAGCTGTTCTCTGGACACAGTTCAGTTGGATTCTCAGACTCCAAGCCAGGCCTTCCTCTCCTCAAAATTAAAGCCTATTAAATGGTGATCCTTGCATTTTAAGACTTGAAGACCTTTCTACTCCAACCTTCTTCATAACACAGGCCACTGTGGCTTTCCAGCTTGTTCTTTGAGCCCAACACTGTGTCTGAAAGGAGCTTTTACCTAGAAGGGGGAAATCCTTGGTATCTGTTTTGGTGTGCTTGGTGTTTTCCTATGAGCCATCTTGCTATAAACTGAGCAGTTCGGTGATATCACTGGGCTCTCAAGGTGCGTTTGGCTTTGGGAAAGAGGAGAAAACCAGATGACAAATAGGTAGGGTTTTATAAACACAAATTCTTCTGGATCTGCCCTGACAGCTTGGTTGTTCAAGTATGAATTGCAAATGACTAACAACCTTTCAGTAAAGTATGAACAGAGCGAAGAGGTCATGAAGAAAGCTTTCTCCCTTTTTTTCTTGTTTTCCTTTCTGTTTCAATGGAGCTTTGATCCACAAAAACATTGCTATTCTTTTATAATAGGTACCTCATGATACCAAAGCATTCACTGGGTTTTGGCTTTGAATGCGGTCAGGTTTCTAATCTTGGGCATTCTCTGACAGCCCTCCCGGGAAAAGCCTGCCATTGAATTCTCCAGGAATGACTCATTTCATTCCAGGTCTCTTTCCACTGGAAGAGGAATTTTTTCCAAAGACAGCAAACAGAAGCTTAAATAATGCATTTTTATCCCATGTTTGAGACTGTCTTCCTGGGCATGTGCACAGCACATAGCAGGACCTTGAGCAGCCTTTGCCTACTCCTAATAGTGTGGAGAAGGACCATCTATGTTTTGGGTTTTTATACATAGAGATTCCTCCCTGTGAGAACCCCCACACCTTTGGGAAGAGGTATGAGCAGCAGTAATTGAGTTTTTATTGTGGAAACACTATAAATAGACAAAAGTGACCTTTGGGGAGAGATGTCCACATGGTAATACTCAGGTATCTGGCTCCTAACGTGTCGCGGGTCAGGTTTTTTGGTCTCATGTCTGTAGGTCTTAGAGTTAGTCTAACTCAGAGTTAGCCTGACCACGGATTCATTACAACTAAATGTTTCACCCTTTTTTCATGCTGGAAGGGAATTGTGCAGTAATTCTTTGTTGCCATCAGATGTTTTTCTTGCAGTAGCACCTCATAGACCAATATTACACTGAGGTCAACCAGCCTGTACAAAAGCTCACTAAATGTTAGTCCCTGTCTGGGTGAAGCTGGAGTCCTGAAGCCAAGATCAGTGAGATGAACGTGCCAGCTGGGTGGAGCAGGGGCACGCATGAATCACATCCTGGTGGGACCACGGAATCAGCGGGCTTGAGCTGGTGTAGATAAAAGCGGGGCCTGGCTATGGGTGTACCGCACGGGGGCATGTCTGCACGTTAGTGTTAGGCTGGGCTCATCTTTTTGATGAGCTGGACAGCAACATCTGCCTGACCGTGAACAGCATGGTGTGGTGTTTGTTGTGCATTGGCTGTGTTATAGATTGAAAGACTGGCTTCCACAGTGAGCACTTGGTGTGAATTTGGTCTGCGGGCTGCCCTGGGTGTTACAAGATCATAGAAAGGTTGGGGTTGAAAGGGACATCTGGAGATCATCTGGTCCAGGGATGTCAAACTTATTTTCCCCGTGGGCCACATCAGCTTCACGGTTGCCACCAACGGGCCAAATGTAATTTTATGACTGTGTAAATGTAACTACTCCTACATGTATAGACGTCTAAAATTACATTCGGCCCTTTGAAGGCAACCACAAGGCTGATGTGTCCCCCAGGGAAAATGAGTTTGACACTTCTGATCTAGTCCAACCCACCTGCTCAAGCAGGGTCACCAGAGCAGGTCACACAGGAAGGTGTCCAGGTGGGTTTGAATGTCTCCAGAGAAGGAGACTCCACAGCCTCTCTGGGCAGCCTGGGCCAGGCTCTGGCACCTCCAAGAAGTCTCTCCTCATGTTCAGATGGAACCTCCCGTGTTTCAGTCTGTCCCTGTTGCCCCTCATCCTGTCGTTGGGCACCACTGAACAGAATCTGGTCCATCCTCTTGACACCAACCCTGAAATATTTATGAGCACAACTTGTGACTTTGGGCAGGAGCCCTGAACATCGGTGTGCCACCGGTTCCCTTCTGACCTCCCCTCGCTTGTCTCCTGTGACACTGCCCCTCAGCATCCTTTTGGAAGGTTAAGGGGAGTTAAAGCCTAGGGAAGTGGTAGAAGCTCTGTTACTGGGGGGGAGGAGTGGTGTTTAAAAGCATATTTAACAAACATTTGTCGAGAATTGTTGATGCCAGTTGGTTCTGCATTGAGCAGGAAGACAAACTAATTGACCTCTCAGATTTTTCCCCAACCCTGTTTCCTACTATTCTTTGGCTTTCTGCAGTGTCTTACAGAACGAGGTCTAGTAATACTGTTGTAGTCAGTGAAAACTCACCCTTTGCGTTCACTTTCTTAGACTGCAGTGAATTGACAACCAAGTCCTATACTAAAACCTTAGACTTAAATAGTGTACTATTTAAAAGAAAGAAATCTCAAGCTCTATTTAATGAAACTTCTGTGTAGGTGAACTTTGCTTATCAGTGGCTGCTCACGCTGTAGAGAGAGTAAACCCAGTCACTGGAAATGCACCCTGGAAATTACTTCTGTGGTTTCACATGAGTTTACATTTAGTTTTGTGCCTAGTAGATAACTGTACCTGATATCCGTATGTGCCACACTTGGGAAGCCAAATGGAGCAAAATTTACTTGCCAGATGCTGGTAATAGGTAAAGCCAAGCTAAATACTGGCTCCAGTCCTTTTCTGCCTGATGGTTTTGGCTCCTCGGGAACAAGTGTGCAAACATGGGATTGTTGTGATATTGGAATGACCTGCAGAACACTCTGTGCAAAGCAGTAGCGGAGGGATTGCAGCTCTGAGGAGCTCAGTGAAAGGATGGGTGAGCAATGGGGCTGTACTTAGAGTCCAGAGTCAAATTCGGCTTGGGGAGCAGCTCTCCACCATTCTCATTTCTGTTTTGCCGAGTGTGAGAGGGAAGGCTTTTCTGGTTGATGCTCCTCTGGAGGCCTGGTGAACTTGATGAGGATGAAGCAGTATACCAAGAGAATATATATTAAGCTTTGGGGACAGCTGCACAGCATTTGGGGGACTTATTCAATACTATCTTTGTCTGGTATCTGCTGTGACCAAGGGTGATTCATTCAGATCCCAAAGTTTAACCGTAAACCACAGTCTAACCATTTATTCCACGGACCTACTGCAAACCCTGAATAGTTGAAATCTACCTGGACAGTTCTTTCATTCGTGTCCAAACCTTGTCCCAGACTGGGAATCTGTTTCCAGCCTTGCTTGTCAGGCCCAGCTCAGATGAAAATGGTGTTAGTGTTCTGGTTAGGTCCATTGCTTGGGGGCTAAGGGACATCTTAGAGAGCTGGAACAACTCTCCTATGAGGACCGGCTGAGAAACTTGGGGGTGTTCAGCCTGGGGAAGAGAAGCTCCGGGGAGACCTTATTGTGGCCTTTCAGTGCTTAAGAGGGGTCTGTAAGAAAGATGGGGACAGACTTTTTAGCAGGACCTGTTGCAATAGTACAGGGGGTGATGGTTTTAAACTGAAGGAGAGGAGATTCAGGGCAGATGTGAGGAATAAGTTTTTGACATTGAGGGTGGTGAGAGCCTGTCCCAGGTTGCCCAGAGAGGTGGTGGATGAACTGGATGGTGGCACTGGATGGGCTTTGGAGGTCCCTTCCAACCCAAACTATTTCATAGTTCTATGATTTCTGTGAACTCTTTGCCCATCTGGTTTAGTTGAGAACCCTACAGCCTGTAGGATATTGTGGGGCAAGGCATTCTCAAGAGTTCCTCTTGGAATCTTTTCCTACACACAAACAACTATCTAGTGTTCAGAGGGTGCACAGCCTGATTATCCCTTTTCCTGGGTGGATGTGCTAAATGCTTTGCTCTAGAGTCTCTTTTTTGTCTTTATGTAGAATTTTCTCAACCACGTTTGCATACCTTATGCCAGAAGACCACTCCTAGGCCACTTGGGAGTTCCTTGCCTAAATATTATTTGACAACTGGCCTTGTCTTCCCTCAGCATTTACCGCTGCTTCCAGCAATTAGACCTGGCAGCTTCCTTTCCTCACCTGTTAATCCCGGTTTTGGTTATCTAACTCTCTCATGCAAGCTACAGGGGTCCTGGGTATCTAATTTGGGACTATAAACTGTAAAGAACAGAGGGTTGTGTTAAACTCAGCTATTGCAGTGCCCAGTTGCAGGCCTGGCTTTTAGCATCTCAAAGCTGGGTGTCTTAGGGAGGTATGAGCTCAGGGCTACCTACTATCCACAACTGTGGGAGCTTGGCTTTTTTGGGTCAGCCTGATGTTTATCATATGAAATAGGCAGCCTGCACAAGGCTCGGTTCCCCATCTTCAAGATGAGGACAAAAGATAACCTCCTCAACACACAGGAGAGGAGGAACTCAATCCAAACCTTCAAGTGCTCACCCTGTAGAAACAACAGCCACATGAGCATCTAGGATGGAGCTTGGTGGGCTCAGGCTGTGGTCATTGCGTGGAGAAGGTAGAAGTTTCCTGAGGTGGAACCTCATCTCTGTTGGCCAGGACCCATGGCCTTTCCTTGACCTGGTTATCCCCGAAGTTCTAACCTTCAGTGCACACAGTCTGAGGTGTGTTTAGGTACAGGACAACAGCCAAACCCTTGGCAACACCCTGGGATCAAAAAGGTAGATACAGGTGGCTCTTGAGTGTCATTTTGTGGAGCGGTTGATCTGAGGTGCGTTTGCTGTGGCTAGTGGCATGAACCCCGATCACCTGAAGGGCTGAGCTGCCTTTCAGAAGTGCTGGGCAGCTGTGACTCCCAGTAAGACCAGGGAGAGCCTATTGACATCTCTGGCTACTCGATACCTTTAGTAGGTGGAACTACTGTGTACTTTGGCACGGGCACGAGTATAACATGTTCTGTGTTGGCTGGATTCAGTGCCAATGCCCAAGGCAACCTACAGAGGCTGAGGACTGTTTTTTACAAGATGAGGCAGAATGAGGGGCAAAAAGCTGTGGTTTTAGTCTTAGCTTAGGGACACAGAACCCCTCTGAAGTGCAGCTGTGTTGGAAGCTTTGAGGCTGTCTGCAGGACGTGGTATACCACACAGCAATGTCAGGAGAGATGAGGGCCATAGTCTGCCACTTACCAGGAAAACATCAGGACCTTTAGTTGCCTTATAGACACAGCAGTGTGTAGCCCTCCCTTCTGTTTACCTTCTAAAGAGCAGAAGCTGAATTTGTCCTGCTGGGAGTGAAAGAAGTGGTTCTTGGAGGGAGAGCAATGCACGCCTTTCACATCAAAAGGGAAGAAACTCTTATTTGTGAGATGTTCCCTGATTTCACCTGATGCCCAAACGCTCGTGAGACTGTCCATGTGCAGGAACGCAGGGAAGAACACGTTCCATGTGCAGGAACGCGGAGAAGAAGGTAGGGAAGACCACTGAGGAACTGCCCGAGTAAATCCTTGGGTGCAGCTCATTTCTTTTTTGGAGCACCATGGCCTGACCACCTTCCCAGGAAGAACGGGTAGGGCTGTTTTGGGGCTGGGGAACAGCAAGTCTTGCCTACAGAGTCAAAGATCAGAGCAGCCCCAGGCTAGCAGGCAGCAAGCCTGAGGTTTCATCTCAGCCCTCTTCTCTTTCCACTAGCTGAATTGGTGGTGTGACCTTTAAGCTGTCTCCTTGCAGATGTTTTTTTGTTGTGATATTTTTTTTTCTGTCTGTTCCTTGGTAGATGAGAACTTGGAAGAAAACTTTAGAGCTCAGCAAGTTGGAGGGCATGGGGGCTCTGTTTTCCATTCGCCTCCTCAGGTTCCTCCTTTGTCCCCTGATTCCCAAGCTGCTCCCTGCAAGGGTCTGGCTTCCTCTGTTTACCCGAAAGTGTGACACTACCGTGCTCCGGCGTTTTTTCTGTCCATTCCAGCTCCTGATCCCGCTGAAATCCCAGGAAGACTTGGACAAAG
This sequence comes from Nesoenas mayeri, assembly GCF_963082525.1. Lineage (NCBI taxonomy): Eukaryota > Metazoa > Chordata > Aves > Columbiformes > Columbidae > Nesoenas > Nesoenas mayeri. The sequence continues at coordinate 159,018,619 of NC_137543.1, forward strand.
CGGTGGAACAGTTGGAGCTGAGCCCTTCCCTGAAGAGCCTGCGGATCCTTGTGAGCGCTCCAAAGAAAGCGAATGTGAGCCCTTCACCTTCTCTGCTCTTTTGTGTCCAGAGTGAAATGTCTTGTTATTGTGTTGGGGAGTGGAAATGAGTCTCCTGGCAGTGCAGAGCAGAGGGCAAGCTGGTCATGAGGGGGGTCAGCCCTGCTCTGGCTCAGCTGCTGGGAAATCCTCCTGTGTTGGCAGCCCGGAGACTGAGCTCAGCTCCCTCTAGCTCCTCCTGCAACCTGGGAAGGGTTAAATAGCGTTCAGATCCTCAAAGAAGGTTCAAACCCAAGAGAACTCCTTGTGTTTTCTGCCTAGTGATGCTGCCAGCACCTCCACATACATGGTGATGCTCTGGCCCTTGCCATGCTGGCTGCAGTGTGGGGACTGTTCTCTCCATGTGGTCTTGGAGCAAACTGGAGAATCCTTCGGTCTCGTGCAGCACTGTCTTTTTTTCTTTCCCCATATTTATTTGTTTGTTTTGCCTGAGCTCAGTGGATTTGCAGTTAAGCCTTTTAGCCTGACCTCGCCTGCACGGAGTGTCTTGCCAAAGCACATGTCGTGCTGCCCCAAGCACAGGCTATAAAGTAAGGGATTTACAGATGTTGCAACTCCATTTCTTCCTTACATTTCCTAGAAGTACCAGAGAGACGGAGAGTCTTGAAACTCGTAGCATTTGTCCTCATGCTACCCCTGGTGCTCTTGGAGCCTCTCCGCTCCTTTTAAGAGGCTCTCAGAAGGTGCAGGGGCCAGAGTCCCAAGGGAAAACTGAGCCATCCGTTGTGGTTTCCTAAATCCTGGGCAAAAATGGGGCAATCTGCCCTAATAACTGCAGGAACATTGCAGTATTGCAAGTCAGCTACTCAGATTAGGGCTGCCGGATGGATTGAGGGTAAGTTGAACTCTTCCAGAAGCATGTAACCATGCAAGAACATATGGTTCCCAGGTCATAAATAAAACTATCACAAAACCACAGCGCATGTTAGTTTAGTAAGACTTGGCTGCTACCTTTCAGGTTAGCAGCTGGATATGCATTTCTTTGCTCTCCCCCTTATCTGTCTTTCCTGGGAGAGCCTGATCCTCCACTCTGCCCCTCTGCTCTGTTACAGAGGAACCTCTGCAGTGCTTGGGCTGCCACCGAAGTCTGGGGACTCTAGAGGAAAGGCTCTGATTTTGGGACAGCAAATTTCAATTCAGGGCAGGGATCAGTGTTTCTATCCATCTGGAAATAATGCAGTGCGGGAAGAGTCTTTTATGTCAAATATCTGTGTTTATTAGTATCAACTACAGCTCAATCTTTAATATTGGAGTGTTTTAATAACAAATGTGAATTGTTTGTGAATGAGTTTTGGATCATCCTAGATTATATACATGTCTTTTTAATGGTTTTAATGGGTAATATGGCCATGGAGAGTCAAACACAGGGTTTCACATGGTGCATCTGCAAGGGCTCTGGCAGAGTCTGACCTTTCCCTTTGTCTCATTACCAGCTTCTGCAGCCAAACAACAGTAAACAGCACGAAATGAGGATCTCCAGATCCATGGGCGATATCATGGGATCCCTCTACAAAGACTCCGAGAGGACGCGGAAGTATTCAACAGGTCAGTGAAATGCAATGTTTTGCGGGGTGTTTTGTGCTGTTACAAGCTGGACCCACCATCCTCTTCCTCTTCCCTATCACAACCCTGTAGCTGCTGTCACCCTGATGTCTCCCATCAGCAGCTCAGTGCTGTTACTGCTTCTCCTCAGCCTGAGGAAAAGACTCTGCAGGCTGCACAGATTGTGCTGAGCAGAGAGTCATGTTGGGCATGAAAGCTGAGAAGAGCAGGGGAGCTGAGGTGTAATTTGGGGGGGAAAACGCAGTGATAAAAATTTCAAGTGAATTTGGTGCTACTGTGCTTCACCAAAGTGAAGAGTGAGGCTCTACAGAAAGCCAAGGCTTTTTTAGGCATCCTTTCTTCTTTTACCCATATGCTGTTGTTCCATTTGCATCTCTCCCACTTTCCCCCTTAACAGAATAACACAGATGACTGGGCTTGGCTTCCTCAGCTCCTGTGCTCACACCAGTTCCACTGTGTGAGGACTAGATATAGGTCTCTGTGCCACCAGGCTTTTCTTGTTGGTGAAGTGAAGTCTGTGGCAGTTGCTTTTATGCTGTCTCAGGAGAATGGATGTGTTCAGTGTTTTGCAGTGGTTACATTTCAGATGCACATTTTCCTTTGGAGGTGCTGGGAGTACATGTGGCCAGTCTCTTCCTGCAGCCCTGCAAGGACTGGACTTTGTTCGTAGGCTTGTGTGGTCTTTTCTTTGGCTTTCTGTGCTTGAGTTGATGCTTTTCTTGTCTGTCTTGAAGTGACAAGTACTCTTGATAAGCTGCTTGTAGGACCTTTTGCGTGGAGATACTTGTGGGATTTTACAGAGAGCAGGGTGCAGTGTTCGGAACTAGTAAAGCACCCTGTAGGACTACATGGCAGGGGCATAATTACTCATTATAATCTATAGGCAGGACCAGTGATCTTGAAATGCAGTGTATGTTCTCTGCTGCATCTGTGGATGCTGGTTACAGGGTGGTTTTTAAAGACCCCTATTGTTTTCATACAGTTATTCAACAACTGTAGAAATGACAGCATCAGAGGCCTTGAATAAAGTGGGGCCCTCCTATACAAATATACATTAAAATATGCTTCGTTTTTCAAAGATCCTCTGTACTTATATGGCAGCAAACACTTCCAAACTCTTTTCTCCATGCAACAAAGAGTACTTTTCTCCAAGGATTTGTCCTTTCTCTGTCTCACAGCCTGTGCTGCCTTGATAACGTATCCTGTGCTTTGCTGCATCTCAGACAATGATACATAGGAAACCTTCTTCTAGGGTAGGTCCAGCTTAGCCCCTTGTGCAGCCATGCCCAACTCTTTCTGAAGCCAGGGATGGGTGGTACATGCACCTGAGCTCTCTTTGGGCCTGATGTTTGGATGTGCCAGGGATGTCTTTTTCTATTGTGTGTTTCTTTTCTAGCTCACATGGCTATTGAAAGTTTGCCCGAGTCTGGCAGAGTCATAGGTGATTCTGAATGAAATGCACACACAGATAGATGGTAAGGCACAGAGCCTCAGCAGAAACTGCGCTTCAGCTAAACATCTCTGCTGCTCTTTTTTTGGCACTTCTGAAGCTGTTAGTGTAAGGCAGCAAAGAGCTGTGGCACCGGGAGCTGTCACTGATGTGTGAACCAAGCGTGATGGTTAGAATTGATCCCATGTGTGGCTGTGCTAGGGAGAAGTTCTTGCGAAGTTAGACTTTCCTACTGTTTTTTTATGCCATGCTTTGGCCTTTCCTCACTGTCTTGGAGTTGCTGTAATACCAGAAGAGTTTCTGACCGGGTCCTTGCTGACTGTGAGGTGTCCCTGCCTTGAAGAGCATCCTGTAGATCAGACAAGGGAAGAGATGTCAGCTCTGCAAAGGTGTGATCCTGAGGTACAGATGGGATTTGAGGGAATGCCTGAGCAGCAGAGTATAATGGGAATAACATATAACGGGAATGGGTATAACATGCTTGTTTGATCTAGAGAATCACAGAGTGGTTGAGGTTGAAGGGACCTCTGGAGACCATCCAGTCCAACCCACCTGCTCAAGCAGGGTCACCAGAGCAGATCACACAGGAAGGTGTCCAGGAGGGTTTGAATGTCTGCAGAGAAGGAGACTCCACAGCCTCTCTGGGCAGCCTGGGCCAGGCTCTGGCACCTCAAAGGAAAGAAGTTTCTCATATTCAGATGGAACCTCCTGTGTTTGTGCCTGTTGCCCCTCACCCTGTCATTGGGCACCACTGAACAGAGTCTGGTCCATCCTCTGACACCCACCCTGAGATATTTATAAACATGGATGAGATCCCCTCTCAGCTTCTCTTCTCCAGGCTGAACAGACCCAGCTCTCTGTCTTTCCTCATCAGAAAGATGCTCCAGACCCCTCATCATCTTTGTAGCCTCCATTGGACTCCCTCTAGTAGTTCCTAGAGGAGGACTGGGCAGAATCTTCTTACATTGGGATCCTCAGGACAGTCTGCTGCTAATGGACCAAAACCAGTGTCCTCAGTGCTGATATATGGTTGGATAGCAAAGGTAACCAGCCCATGCTGCAGCCATCCGTCTGTTTTTTTCCATGCAGATAGTTCATCTTGCTCTTAGTTGAAAAAGAGGTTGCAAACAACCCTCTGCAGCACACCAGGCTTCTCTTTGGAGTTATCTGGGTTCTGTATGAAGCCACTACAGCCCTACTCAGGAGGTGTTCGCAATCCAGCAGATTGTTTTTTCACCTCTGGAGTCAGAACTGGGTAATGTAGCAGCTGGGCAGAAACTCCAGTGAGCGGAAAGGGAGAGCGGTGTTTCAGATGGAGCGTAAAACAAAAATTCAGGCACTAGACACACAGACAGGATCCCGTGTTGTGGTTCCCTGAACGGGGTATTTCACTGAGCTTGGTGGATACTCAAAAGGCAGACGAAGAGGCTGGGATTTCTATAGGAGAAATTATTCTCCACAATACAAGGTATTTCACAGCGTTCCCTTCTGCTGTCATCTAAGAGATTGCTATCAAGACATAATTCAGCTTTTCTCTTGAAACCACATGTTAAAGGAGGTTGAAAGTGACCTTATAGAAAAAGGTGGTTCAGGGTCATGTTCTCCATGTTTCTGAGATGTCTCATGTTTTTCTGCTGACTTTGCCATGTTAGCGGCAGCGAGGACTAATAAAACTGCATGTTGTTGGCATGAGCACATTGGAAGCGGGGGGGTAGGTGTTCTGGGGAAGATTTGGCTATTTTTGCTTCTGCTGGACAGAAAATGTCTTCGTTCCATGTCCCTGAAAAACCTTATGCAAAGTCAATTATTTTTTCCCATAGACTTTTAAACTTTTTTCAGTGGAAGTCCCCCCTCCCCTTTTTTATTTTTGGGAAGTGGAAAATGTTCCAGTCTCTTGGTGCCCAGCATCTGCAAACGTGCAGCTGAGTGCCAGGAAACCTCAGCTAAAATCTATGTGGGTTCTGGATTTTCAGATAACCGAGGGTTGTTTGTATTTACTTTGAGGAAATACTTGTTTCAGAACACTATCCACAAATTATTCAAACATTTGCCAAAAGCTTTATTTATATTTTTCGTTTGTGGTGGCAAACCAGGCTGCTGAGCTGTGGCACCATGTGTCTGCCAGGCCTCTCCAGATGAGGAGCAAATGCTGGTTGGGTCTGTGCTGTCAAATATGGTCCAGCCAGGGGAACAGCAGGAATTTGCCTTGGAGAATTGCCACCGTGGTGATGGGACCTGGGTTTTCATGGGTGCCTGGACATGTGTACAGCACCATTGAACCCCTGCTAGTGCTGGGAGGATTTGAATGCAGATCTCCAGGGAGAGCCAACGTAGAGACTTTGGTGCACTGGCTGGCCAGATGATCATAGAATCATAGAGTAGTTTGGGTTGAAGGGACCTCCAAAGCTCATCCAGTGCCACCCCTGCCCTGAGCAGGGACATCTTCACCAGCTCAGGTTGCTCAGAGCCCCATCCAGCCTGGCCTGGGATGTCTCCACGGATGGTTCATCCACCACCTCTCTGGGCAACCTGTTCCAGGCTCTCACCACCCTTATTGCACCCAGTTTCTTCCTCATGTCTGGCCTGAATCTTCCCTCTTTTATTTTAAAACCATCACCCCTTGTCCTATCACAACAGGCCCTGCTAAGTCTGTCCCCATCTTTCTTGTAGGCCCATTTTATGATTCTGAGACACAAAGGACTGGAGGTGATATCTGTGCTGTTAAATTCACAGGATGAAGACATGAGTGCTGCCCAGCTGTTAATGAGGCTGCTTAATTAATAGCACATTCCCTGGCTGACCCTGTACCAAAGGCTGCAGTCTCAGCAGTGCCTGGGTACAAAATTGGGTATCATGGGTTGGAGACCTGTTGTTGGAGTTGGGATGGATGAGACCCCTTTATTTTGAGAAGAGGAGGAGAATTTGGCTGTGTGTATCATGCCAGTTACTTTAGGGTGAGAAAATAGGCTCTGTCCTGCGTATTGGTATAGAAGTACACTGAAGTTTGCCTGAAATCAAGATGTAGGAATCCATCACAGAATCCTTGAAGTTGGAAGGGACTTTCAGAGGTCATCCAGTGCCACCTCTGCCATGAGCAGGGACATCTTCACCAGCTCAGGTTGCTCAGAGCCCTATCCAGCCTGGCCTGGGATGTCTCCAGGGATGGGGCATCTGCCCTCTCCATCCTCAGAGGATCAGCATGGAGAGCAGGGAGGCTGAGAAAGATCAACTTGAGAGAGATTTGGTCTGTCTCCTCACACCTCCCCTCAACAGCCACAGAAGTGAGAAATTTCCTGCAGGGTTATTTCTTCTTCTTGTGCCACTGTGGCCTGAGCCGTGTGGTTCTGCCAAGATTTGGAGGAACGACACGTCCTGATGTCATGTCCTTCGTTGGGCTCTGTGACGACGTCATCCCAGGGCTGGGCTCCCCATGGCCGCAGCTGTGAGCGTAGGCGGCCACCAACAAACCCTCCCCACCTCTGACTTTTAAGGGGCTTCTGTTCTCCATCAGGACTCTCACCAATCGGTGATGGATGAAGTTTTGAGAAGGATCTGCTGGGGAAGGGAAAGGGTGAAGCCAGAGAGCACAGAGACAGGGAAGCCAAGCCTGGCATGGGGAGCAGGCTGTACGTGCAGCACCACAGACTCCACATATACAGCAGGAAAGACGCTTTCTTAAATAAAAATAACAGAAAGGAACATGAAAGAACCCAGTAGATGCCAGCAGTGACTGTAAGTCTCCGTGCTGGCCTGGTTCAGCCTGCTCAGGACGTGCTGTGCTTTAGGCTCAAACATATGGCTTTACATTAGTGTGTGTAACATGGAGCAGGAATCCCTTCCCAAAGCACCTTGCTCCAAAGGGTAACTGAGGTCAAATGCTCAACCAGTGCCAATCTGCAGAGTTTCTCCGAGTTTAGGAATCCTGAATAGAGTTGCTGAGATCCAGCCAGCATTCAGCTTATAAAGCAGTGCCTCAGAGCCTGCCCCATCCCCGCTGGGCCTGAGGACCAGAGCTGACCTGTAATCCTGTAGAGATCCCAGCAGAACAGACCCATGGGGGTCTCTGCCTGCTGCTGCTGTTTTTTGAGGATTAGGTCAAGTGTGAAGAGCATCCGTGTTGTGTCAAACAGACTTGTCTGTCTGTTTCTGCCTCAGGGTGGGTAAAGCAGTATTATCTATTATATCCAATATGCCTTGTGTTGCCCCCACCATGAATTAAGCCTGCCACTGCGTACCACAGTTGTTCTCTCTCCCCGTCCTCTGTTTTCCATCTCCCCCAGCAGCAGCACTGAGATTGCCTGTGGTATTGCGAACCTTATAGGGCTGGAGGGGGAAGAATTAACCTTGGTCTCTGCCCCCACCACCTCCCTGTGTTCCCCTCGGGTGGACGGGGATGCCTGGACGTGCAGCACCAGCAACCAGCGCTCCTGGAGGTGTGAAGCTGCATAAATTTGAGCAGCACTTGTACCCAAACAGCCTGGCTGAAAGGGATCTGGTTCCATCCAGCAGTTTCCAGGCGTGCAAAAGCCTTGAGCATTTTGTTTAACTTCCTTGCCTGCTGGGAAATGGCTGGTGTCTTATCCCCTTTTACAGTTTTTTGGCAGGAAATGTGACTCTGGAGGTCAAACACAACTGACCTGATGACTGGGAGTAGTTGTTACAGGCAGAGCCTTAATGTGAGATCATGTAAAGTCTTTACGCTTGTGATAAATCACATTTAACTCCCTGGGTTCAAAATCAAACAGAGCATATACAACTCTTCGTAAAATCCAAGTTGAAGGCTTCCTGGGCAATGGGTGGGTTGTTGAAGCGGGAGATCCCATGAGCAGACTCGCACCTCAACAAAAAAGCTCAACAGAGCTCAGATACAGCGGCTACACCACAACAAATTCTCCAGCAGCGTTTTGGAGCAAGAGCCACCCAACATGACTTTATGCAGCATTCTGGATTGACATCTGCTAAGCAGACGAGGGAAGGGTAACACAATGATTTATCCGGGTGCCCGGAGTGTTAAATGGTTAAACATTTGTTTATTTGTCTTCAAAGAGAGGATGCCGTACTTCCCAACTGGTTTTGTTTTTCGGGCTGGTGGAAAGCCAGTTCATTATGAGCACCACAGCACTCGGGAGATTCTCTCCCCTTGATCTTGGCATTACTTCAGTTGGACTCTTTTTTTTTGCTGTGTTCTTATCCTGCAGGAAATCTGTGAAGGAGAAAATAGGAAGAAGAAAAAAAAGTAACTCAAAGCTGTATGACTTTTATTTTTACAATCTGAGCAAGCAGTTCAGAGGGAGATCTACCATGGGACAGAGATACCTATGTATTTGGTATAAATCCAGGAAGCCTGATTTAGCTGCCTTTAATGCTGGTGCGACACGGTGAATGTTACCAGCACCTGACGCCTATCAGCTGCAGTGAAAGATGTGGATTTGGATTTGTAGCGTTGATCACGCTGATGGAATTATGCCAGAGATTAATCTGGCACAGTAACTGCGGTGCAGAACGGCAGCAGAAGAGGCAGAAGTGTTGTGTTGATAGATCAGTGTTGACTCTTCACGATGGGATAGAATCATAGAACGGTTCAGGTTGGACCTGCAAAGCTCACCCAGTGCCACCCGTGCCATGAGCAGGGACATCTGCACCAGCTCAGGTTGCTCAGAGCCCTGTCCAGCCTGGCCTGGGATGTCTCCAGGGATGGTTCATCCAGCACCTCTCTGCCCAAACTGGGACAGTGTTTCACCACCCTTGGTGTCAAAAATTTCTTCCTCGTGTCTGGCCTGAATCTCCTCTCATTTACTTTAAAACTATCGCCCCTTGTCCTATCACAACAGGCCCTGCTATAAAAGTCTGTCCCCATCTTATCAGTCCTTTTTAAGCACTGAAAGGCCACAATAAGGTCTCCCTGGAGCTTCTCTTCTCCAGGCTGAACACCCCAACTCTCTCAGCCTGTCCTCATAGGCCCCTTCCTGGTACCTTTCTCCTGTGCTGTTGTGCTTCACCTGGGCATGTTGTTACCAAATGGTAGTAATGAACCAAAGAGCTGGTAAGCATGCTGCAAAAATGGGTACAAAGTGTGAAGAAACGCATCTCTGTGTGCTTTCTGACTCTTTAAGGATGTGTATTCTTTAATAGTCTGCTTAAAAACAAGTTGTTGTGTTGTGTGAAGGCTCACATTGCTTAAAGCTCCAGCACAAACCTCTGTCAGCAATTCCTTGCCATGAAGTGATGACAGCCCAGGGATGGAGGGGAGGGACTGCAGAAAGAGCGGAGCCAAGCCTGTGCATCTGGGCCCAGGGAGGGCAACGCTCCCTTAATCCTGAAAGGGGCACGAGGAATCAATTAGGGTGGATTTCGGAGAATAGTGGGGAGGAATGGGCTGTCAATGTAAAGGAGCTGTGGAGTTCTCTCCCAGAGGCAAAATAGAAACCACTTTGCTAAACATGATGAGCTGATCCTATAGGTTGCTCCCCTCCCTGCGGTTCTTGGATTTGAGAGCTGGTTTTCCTTTCTCTATACTTTAGTATAGGGAAAGGGGAGATAAGAGGGGTATTTGAGTGCAAATTGTTTTCTGTATAAGCAGCGTTCAGGTGACGTTGCACAGAGTTCACCCGGGCTGTTTCCCAGGTCACTGAGTGAGGCAGCGATGTGATCCAGGGAGGAAATGCCTGGAGGTCAAAGAGAGGAGACGGAGTTGGTGTTTCTCTTTTGCTTTGAGGTTGACTGATAGTATCGCAACAAAACTCTGGAGCCCTTTTCGTCCTGGCATCGCCAGAGCACCTGGATACAATGCACAGTGATTAGGATCCAGCGTAGGTTGAAGGCCAAGTCTGCTAGATGTCGTGTGGCCCCACAGGAACAAACTGTCCCTGTTGCAAAAGCTTCGTAGGATGCCCATAAACAGTATCTCACCTCTTGCTCCTCCACTCTCTTCCACACAAGCTCAAACCCCTCAGTATCCTCAGGAGGTCTGTGATCACAGGAACAGTGTCTCTGGAAGGACTTGCATGTGGCAAATGACCTTAGCTGTGCCTTTCCAATGTCCTAGGCTCCCTGCACACTGGCCGGAGTTCGCCGCCGCCAGGGAGTGTTCCCGAAGAGCAGCAGCAGATTGCTCGCCAGGGATCCTACACCAGCATCAACAGTGAGGGCGAGTTCATCCCCGAAACCATGGATCAGAACGTAAGTGGGGCCTGGAGTGCGTGGGTTAAACCAGGGAAGCATCAGGCATGAGGGAGGCTGCACTGTAAGTGCTGTTCTACCATTAAATCCTCAATGGGCCTTGGGCATGGGGCTCAGGAGTTCCAGAAATGGGTGCCCCTGGGCTTGACATGCTCAATAAACAGCAGGCCAAATTTCCAGGAACAGTTAGAGCCAGCTGTGGTGGTGATGGCAACGTGCTCATGCACCTCAGGTAGCTCTGGAGAAGCATAGATCTGGCACACACGTGCACACCAGCTGCCAGGTGCCTGTGATCACAGCCTTCCTCGATCCTCGGTGCCACGAGGGAATGTGCAAACAACCCATTGCTTGCGATTGCAACAGCCTGGGGATCATAGAATCATAGAATAGTTTGGGTTGGAAGGGATCTTCAAAGGTCATCTTGTCCAACCCCATCAGCAGCTCTTGCTGCTTCCCATGTGCTGGTTCTGCCTGAGCTCTGGTTACAACTCTGTGGTTTTGTCTCTCTGTCCTTCCCCCATATCTATATTTTATTTTCCTCTCTTAAGAAGGAATTAATAAAGTCCAGTCCCAATAAAAGAGCAGCTCGTTCTTCAGCACGGTGAGGAGCAGAACCTCTTCCTCCAGTCAATTTGGTATCCACGATGGGGGAAACTCTGGAGTGTTGAGGGATCAGAAGGGAAGCAGCTTCCACCTCCATCTGCATCTCTGCTCAAGCTATAGTTCCAAAGAACTTTACACAGGTCCTGTGACATAAACTGGGCTGTCTGGGCACACAATTCCTTCTTGCAAAGCTCTTGGAAAGGCAGGAAAAGGATACACAGTTTGCACGAGGGACATGGAAGGACATCTGGAAGGCACTAAGCTTGCTCCAGGGCTGCTGTGACAGCCCCCAAGGATCTTGCATGGGGAGCCACGCATTTCCTACACTCCACCAGCACCCACTGGCTCTGCTTTTGTGTGCAGGCTGTGCCAGTGTTTCCATGGCAAAGTTGTGTTTTCAACAGTTTATTATACAGCCATTAATAAAATAAGAAGTCACTCCGGGTGAGTCTTGGCAGCCTCCTAGTACAGATGTATCTTGTGCTCCTTGCAGCCAAAAGTTGGCTTTCTATTGTTTTCGCATGCCTCCCAAACATGTTTGGAAGGATTAAGACAAATCGTGTGTGCGTGCCGGGGGGAGGGTCCATGCGAACACCCCCTTGGGTGTAAATCAGTGCAGCTCCGCTGGCTCTTAATGGAGCATCATTAACACGCACTGAGCTCTGAGTCTGCTCCCGGTGAAGGTTCCCAGATGCTCTCCTTGCTTTTCCTTCCCCAGCATCATGCTGTGGGCGGGCTGCTGCCCCTCTCTGGCGACGTAAATGCAGGAAAAGAGGGACTTGGGGATGGTTGGGTGTTTTTTCCTCTCCTCATTGAGCAGCTACGCTTCTCCCCATATGGGCTTCACCCTCAGAATGTCTTTGTGCCGGAGCTTCCACACGTGTCTCATGGAAAACCACTTACAACCCCGTGCTTGCTGTCTTTTGGGGGATGCCCCTGTGTGAGCCTGTGGTCTAACTGTGCTCTTTGCCTTGAGACCAGCTTGGCAGATGGACAGAGGCTGAGTATGGAGACTTCTTGGATCCCTAATTACATGCTTTTGAGAAATTAATCCATTTCAGCATCGTTTTAACTGATAGGGGAGAGACCTGGCATGGCTGGCAAAGGTGGGGGTCTAGCAGGGGTCTTGCTCCAATTTGGCTGGTTTGCTTTGAAGGACAAGACTTTGGGGTAAAAACTGGGAAGCAGAGGAAAAAAAACGCTCCTTTTCCACTTGGGACTGTCCTGCCAAAACAACACGAGCTGTTATGACAACCGGTTGAGGAGGTTCTAACGCAGCAGCCCGTGGAGAGGGAGGCTGTTCCCCTCTACCGGGAAGGAGGAGCAAGTGAGGTGGGTCAGGGAGCCAGTGCAGGGTGACTCCATGTAGCATTTAACCCCCTTGCTCAGTTTTCCTGGGAAGGAGCTGGACTCGGGGCTGGCTGTGGGCTTAGTGAGTGTCCGCAGCGGGTCTGCACCCAGGAGGAAGCATCGCCCTGACCGCAGCACAGCGTGGCCCTGAGCAAGCTCCACTCCGCGTAGAAGTTGCACATCACCCCTTGGTTTGCCACTCGATACAAAACCTCTATTGTTATTAACCAGCTATAAATAACCCCGTCCAGTACAATGTCTCATCCAGGAAGCAACACAAATGTAGCTTTTGACTCACTGAGCTTGTTGAGAGCCAAGCCGGCTCCTCCAGCCAAAAGCCCTGACGATGCTTTGCTATCAGCAGAGGCAAAGGCTGGTCTCGTGTGCCAGGGCAGCCTGGGGAAGTCAAGGAGTCCAGGGCTGTGATCCTGCCTGTAGCACAATACTCACTCAGCCTTGGGCACATCACTTGTCTCCTGATATTCCTTTTTTATTGTTATTATTTTTTCACAAATTACTTTGAGTACTTTGAATCTCATTGACTTCTCAATGTGGTTTGAACGTCAGGGAGCTAATTATTTTTGCCTCGGTTTCCCTGCTTGGAAATAGATGTTGGAAAGCATGGAAGGTGTTGGTCTCTTCTCCCACGTAGCAAGTGATAGCACAAGGGGAAATGGCCTCAAGTTGCGCCAGGAGAGGTTTAGATTGGATATTAGGAAAACGTTCTTCATGGAAAGGGTTGCCAGGCATTGGAACAGGCTGCCCAGGGCAGTGGTGGAGTCGCCATCCCTGGAGGGGTTTAAAAGGCATTTAGATGAGGTTCTTAGGGACATGGTTTAGTGCTAGAGTTAGGTAAGGTTATGGTTGGACTCGATGATCCTGAGGGTCTCTTCTAACTGAAATGTTTCTATGATATTATTCTATGAAAGAAAAATAATCTAGAGAGGGCATCATAAATGGATTTTCACCTGGAAGAAAACTTTTTTTAGATTGGATCTCATCCCCGTTGGGGCTGGCATCAGCTGGTATAAATAGTGTGGCCTCGTTGACCCCACAGAGCTCTGCTAGTGCCGGAGCTTGGGGAGCTAAACAGTGCATGGTTTGATTGTTTCCCTTTTTCTTTCGCTGTCAGATGCTTGAAGCTTTCATCAGCCCCGATGAGTCGCTGTCTGGGAGCTGCCAGTCGCTGGACAGATCTGTGGACAGGTGAGTTGTGTGTGTCACCATGTTCACAAGCCTCTGCTCCATAGCAGAAGAGGAGCTGGGGTCAGTGGCATCCCCTGAGGTTCCTTTTGGGCTGAGGATGCACCTGAGAAAACCAAATTTATCCTGAGTGCTAAAAACCAGATCATAGCACAGACAGCTGTGTGATGGTGTGATTTGAATTGCAGTAATCTGAGCTGGATAAAACAGCTGAGCATCTGCAAACAAGCCTGGCTTTGTGTGCCCAGGTTTTGTGCTTTGGTCAGATCCTTCTCCTAACCCTTTGGCTTTCTGCAGTCACTGGGTCAATGCTCCATCAGCCTCTCCATGCCTCCTCCTCCCGGCCATGCTGTCTGCTCTCCATTGACCACTTGTAAATCCGGCAGCCCCTGTGCGCTGCCAGCAGCCACAGACGTGTCAGTCAAGGTGCTCAGGACACCAGACGAGCAACAACTAAGTTTAGCTTCCCAGCAGGAAGCAACTGGGACACGTTGTACTAACACAGGCTGCCGCTCGATAGCTGGTGCGGCTGGTTGCTCCAAGCTCACACGTGCACAGCAACTGTACATTTGCTGCTGTGTATAAGACAGAGTGTCCTTTCGGGAACCAGTATATATATTTTTTTCCACCTACATCAAAGGTTTTCTTTTTTCCAACGTCGCTTTTGCCATACAGCATCGAGGTCGCATTCCAGCAGGTCTGTGTTGTGTGCATTTGTGTAGAGTGCTTTTGGTTTGCAGCTCCGTGTGCTTTGGATCTGTCTCAGCATCAAGGTCCATTTCCTTTTTGTGACTTTTAGGAATTTACTGTGATGCGTTTGCTCATTGTTACGGCTGTATCAGAGCTGGATTCCTTGTGCTCCCAGCCTCTGTGCCCCAGCTTTGCTTTTGTGTAGATTTTGCTAGGAAGACTTAGCTGTGATTCTGAGACTGGGTTAATGCAAGAATGTAAAGGGCTTGACTGGAGAGCAACTCCTGAGCTAACAGTGAGCCTGTTACAGAAAAGCGATGGGTGCTCTGAGCCCATCAGGCTGGAGAAGGGAATTTAGGGCGGTTTATGAGGGTCAGACACATTGCAGGCAAGGACTGGGTCACTATTTCAGCAGCAGTCTACCTCATGCTTTAGTACTTGTTGTTCCATGTTCATCTATAATAAAAGTAAGTAGCATGGCGAGGGAACGCATTAAACACACAAAACCAACCTAGAAAGAGCACAGCCTGGTTGTAACACTTCACTGTGAACTGAGAGAAGAGAATTAGGCGTGTTTGGGAGAGGGTGGTATGACTTGATTTCATGTGCAAAGAAGCCAGCAGCTGTGTCCAGTCACGGGCTCTAGGAGCTGGCGGAGGCACAAGGAGGGCTGTGTTCTTCAAAGCTAATGGCTTGAGGTGGCATTAGCCTCAAGAGGGCAGAGCCAGTCACCAGGCACGGTGACCAGTGTGACGCTAAGAAATAACCTGACAAATTCCTCTTCGCCATTGCAAACCTGCCATGATGAGCTTTGGCATGACTAGATTTCAGAGCACTGTACAAAGCACATTTCTACTGCTATGCACATGTTTTGTTTTTTTAAAAGGGAGAGTGGAAAAGCAACCTGTCCAGATCACCCTGTTGGCCCTTACAGAAGTGAGGGTGAAATTAGAATTGCTGAGATCTGCTTGCAACGCTCAATCATAGAATAACAGAATAGTTTGGGTTGGAAGGGACCTTCAAAGCTCACCCAGTGCCACCCCTGCCATGAGCAGGGACATCTTCACCAGCTCAGGTTGCTCAGAGCCCCATCCAGCCTGGCCTGGGATGTCTCCAGGGACGGTTCATCCACCACCTCTGGGTAATGTGGGCCAGTTTTTCACCACCCTTATCATAAAAAAGCATAAAAAGGTTTCTTCCTCATGTCTAGCCTGAATCTCCCTTCCTTTAGTTTAAGTCCATCACCCCTTGTCCTATTTATTTAAAGACCTCGAGCCTTGAAGTACCAAGTTCACTCTCTCCCTCCTGGTGTGTTGGAACAGTACGTGTGCCCAGTGGTGGGACAGACCCTTCCTGCATGGGGGTGATATTGCAGAGAAGGGGACACCTGCATGAATCAAGAGTGACTGACGGACTCCAGGGTGTTCATCTGCAGCAACTAAGCAACGTTCACAGAATGCAGAGTTGCGCAGTCTAACACTTTACATTGAGGGAAGAGAGATCCACAGCTGTCCTTCTGTGCCATCTTGTAGGTGTGTTATGGGCTTTGGCTGCTTTGTTTCAGCCTGGTGACTCTGTTTTATGCAGCATTCGTTTTGTATGGCCACGGGAACAAGCTGTGATCTGGCAAAAAGGAGCGGCTGAGGGACCTGGGGGGTTCAGCTGGAGAATAGGAGATGAGGGGAGACCTTCTGATCTCTGAACTGCCTGAAAGGAGCTTGGAGCATGGAGGGGGTTGGTCTCTTCTCCCAAGGAACAAGCGATTGGATGAGAAGAAATGGCCTCAAGTTGCACCAGGGGAGGTTTAGATTGGATATTAGGAAAAAATTATTCACGGAGAGGGCTGTCAGGCATTGGAACAGGCTGCCCAGGGCAGTGGTGGAGTCACCATCCCTGGAGGGGTTTAAAAGATGCAGAGATGAGGTTCTTAGGGACATGTGTTTAGTGACAGTGTTAGGTAACAGTTGGCTCAATGATCTTGAGGGTCTCTTCCACCAAATTGATTCTATGATTCTATCAAAACAAAACCAAACAAAACCAAACAGTTTTTATTCTTGTACATGTTGAGGATGGGAGCTCAGCTGGGTAGACTGGGCTGATCAGTGACCAGTGTGTCTTGTGGTGTAGCCGGTACTTTCTGCCTGTAATCACTTCGGAATTCATTTCACAGCCTTTCTGATATAATAAAATGTATCCTTTTTTTCTTTTTTGTCCTCTTGCAGCCCTCCCTTTACCCAAACTCCTGTTCCTGGAAGGAAGAGCCACCCCAAAGACAGTCTTGATTGCATGGGTAAGCATGTTTGTAAGTTCTTATTTGCTGCAAAGTATAAAAAGCATGAGGTAAAGGAACCGGATAAAGAGGTGGCACTGCATGAAAAGTAATTAAAAGCAAGCAAGCCAGTTCCATTGCGTAGGTTACACTTCAAAAATGACTCTGCCATGATCAGACGTGAATGTTCTCTAAAATCAGAAGGCCCAGAGCTTCAATCACAACTCTTGTCATCGTTAACCCTTCTTGACTCTGCAGCGATAGTGATAACACTGAAGAACCTTTGGGCCTGGTTTGGTAATCACTTTACAGCAACAACAGGCAAAACGGGGGTAGGAAGGGCCCTGAGGTAAGTGGGTGTAAGCAAATAAAGGTGTTGGAAGATCAGAGAGGCCTCCTGTGTTGGAAGAAGGTGCTGAGAGGGCCTTGCTTTTATATTTGGAGTCAACTGTGAGGTGCTGAGAAGCTGGAAACAGCTTCATGGTATCACCATTTGTTTCTGTGAGTTGCACGTTCAGGATCCTTAGTTCCTCCACAACAAAACCTGTGTCTCAGACTCTCTAGGGAGTTATACCTCTTCCACTTGCATTAATAATAATCTGTAGTATTGCAAATGCTGTTAGAAAAAGTGTATTGGTAACTTGCAAGATTTATGGGTTCCTGCTTCATCACTTAGAAACATCCAGCTGGTTAAGTCATGGAAACTCTGTAATATTATAATGACTTTCACAATTAAAAATGAACAAATGGCAGTCAGCCTGTGGCACAATAACTCATTTCTGACCCAAGGCAGGACTTCTAGATTGAATTGTAGAGATGAAGCTGCAGTCAGTCCATATCACTGAAGGTTTTAATACATCCCCAGCGGCGGGGGAGGCATTTTAATTTGAGATGCCACTTGGCATTGTCGCTCACACATGGCTCGCCGAGAACCTCTTGACCTGCCCTTGTTGCTTTTCTTGCTGACCATATTTCAGCCATTATACACTCGTTTTGTGCGCTGCTGTAATGGGGAAATCATGCCGAAGCACATCCGAGGCCAGGAATGGTCTCCCAGGAGCGGCTGCTGGCCGCAGGCTAAGACAGACAAACAATCAGAACGGACTGTGTCATTAGAGTTGGATGGAAGGAAAAACAGGAGGTGGAAGATATGGGGGGGGCGAAATGACAGATATTTTAATCTCAAGTTATTCAGTGCTATCAGCAATGGCTTCCCGTGCTGGGTTTTTTTAAATTCAAAAAATATGTCCTTATCTCACATACCCATCCATCTCTCTCATAATCTCATATCTAATCCAAACTCTGATGGTCTTTAATCCCTTCTGTATATCCTAAGTCTATCTTTCTAGTGCTTAATCAATACAAAAGTTTGGAGCTCTGGGTGTATAAATAGATTTCTGGCTTTGAGTTAAGGAATCGCATCTGAGAAGAAAGGAGGGAGGGATTGTCTGGTGTTAGCCAACTGTTGTTTTTTGTATTTCCCTGGAAATAGCTGATATCAGAACAGAGGTTTTGGAGTAGATGGGTCTGGGCCTGACCCTGCCTGGCAGTTCTGTTTTCACACTAATTTTTGTGTTTACCGTGTATAAATAACAAGTTTAGTGCTCTGTTTTAGAAACCAGGCATGGTCAGTGTTAATCTCCTGCTTTGTATTTGAACAGTGTGGACCACAGTCCATAAAGTCATTGGTTTAGGGGGACCAAGACTGGTCTGTATAACGCTTATTTTCCACTAAGGAGTGTGTGATTTCAGGGTGATCCTTGGCAAATGTCTGGTCACGTCAACGAGCAGCTTGTTACCTCGTTCTTGCCTGTAATTCAGCGTGAAGACCAGAACCCTTTACTGTAAGAAACGCTCTGGGTGTTTGATACAGAGCTTATCTCACAAACACCTCTCTCCTTCTCTCCTGCCAGATTTCGACATCCCGTTCTGCGAGAGGTTTGGGAAAGGTGGCACCTTCCCGAGGCAGTACCACCTCTCCCAGAGTCGCAAGGACTACAGTGATGGTACGAAAACAATGGAGGGTTGGGGAGGGGGACGCTTGGTCCAGCATCTTGGTGGCTTGTGACAGTTCCCAGCACTGAGGACTTGAGAAGGAGAATTTTCTAATAAAAGGGGAAGAACCAAGTAATTTGAGGTTCACTTGTGTATTGTGAAGAGCATCTTCTATGAGACCTTGCAGGTCTGCTCTTGGGAAGCGCTGAGTGCCTACAGCACGTATGAAAGTCAGTGCTCAGCTCTTTTTCTGCGTATACCTTGTGTTTTAGTCAGCCACGTGATTGGGTGGCATTTCTCATCAATATTTCCATTCCCCTAAATCGCTTGCTTTTGAGGTTACTGGTTTGTGACCTTTACAGCAAGTTTCTCACCGAGATGTGTGAAATCCCCTAGAAATGTTGGGGTATCAGTATCTGTTCACATGTCCTTTTTTAAGCTGGTAAGCTCCGAGCTTTGGGGACTGCTCCGTCACCTTGTTGCTGCTCCTCCTTTCACTGTGTGAGGCTGCAACTGATATGGGGCAAAATGGAACAAGGATCAAGTTCCCATGGAAAAAAACCACTGAGGACATGCAGAAAATGTAATGAGCCTTCCAGAATGAACTTCATCCCTTGCCGACACCACCCCTGTGCAAGCAGTTATCACGAGATCTGGTGTTGCTTGTGTGGTCATTTGTGCGTGATCTTAGGAGATAATTTGAGTGTAAATCCCTGCCTCTTCAGATTTTAATTGTGATTAACAACCAACAAAAACCCTACTGCAATGAAACTGTTTCAAACCCTTCTGGTAACATCTGCGTTAGCTGTAATGCCTGCTGTTAGCAGCTCTTAAATTGAATTAAAAATGTTCACGGGGCTTTGCTTCGGTCTCATTAAACGTGTGATGTTTAATTTGTAGAGGTGCCTCACTGGATCTGGGCGGTGATGTGAGAAGGTGGTGACAGGTAGATCCAAGCTGGTGTGTGCTTGTTGTAACTCTCCTTCTCTCCTCCAGGCCGGAGGACGTTCCCCAGGAGTTATTTCCCACAGGAGAACCTGTTCCAGCTTGTCCCTTCCAGCCGAACCAAGAGCTTTAATGGGGACAGCAAGCTCAGCACCTTGCAGTACGATGAGTACAGGCCCAAATGGTGGAGCAATTGTGAAAAAGGTCTGCAGGTCTTCAGCACCTCCCCTACGAAAGCCAGGAACTGTAAGTGAATCAAAGCCATGTCTGGGGGATCAGAACATCTGGGTCTCAACACAGAATTGAATTACTGTTACCTACTGGGTTGATGGGAACCATGTATGAATGCACCCTGGTTCCTTCACCAACACAACACACCCTATACCTGCTTATGTCTCAATGAGGAGGATTTTATACAACACACTGTATTTTCCCTTGGCCTTGAGTTGAGATTGTATATGAGGTCAACTGGTGTCCATCGCTTACTGAGTTGCAGAAAATCGCTTGTGTTGCGCTGTCAGTGTGTTCACACAGCAGGAGCTTCCAGGAGGGATGTGGGAGCAAATGCATCCACAGGTTCTGTTCCTTGGCTTGTATTCCTGTCACCCCAGCACTCAAAGGTGGTGTTGCAGGCTGCTCTGGTCCTGCCACACTGCTCATGCTATAGAAATTGGTGCATTCTGGGCCTCTTCAGTGAGGGATAACAGCCTGGGAGTGAGATAAAATTCTTTGCTGGTTGCTGCTCAGCCATGCTGTATCCTGCTAACCACTCCTAGAGCAGGGGAAAGTCCAATATTGGCTAATAAAGCAGTTTTTGGAGGAAGAACTCTTAGAAATGTGACTTTTCTGGGACTTAGTTCTGCTCTAAAGCAGACTAGGAGACATCACCCCCACACATACTAGCACCAGTGTAATTCAAACTCATTTGTTGTGGTGCTGCTGGGAAAGGGTGATTCTCTGCCTACCCTGGTGCGCTCACTGTGAGCCTGATCTGTGCTCTGGTGGGTCAGATGGACTCTGATGCTGAGGTCTCCATGCTCTTCTGCCAATCTTCTCCTCTCTCCTGTAGCCCTGCAGGCACCTGTGAACTGGAGGCTGGGGAAGCTGCTCGGAAGAGGAGCTTTTGGGGAAGTTTATCTCTGCTACGATGCTGACACTGGCCGGGAGCTGTCGGTGAAGCAGGTGCCTTTCGACCCTGACAGTCAAGAGACGAGTAAAGTGAGTAGGAGGGCAGGACTGCGTGCTGCAGCGCGTTGGGGAGCTGTGGGCTTAGGGCAGAGGTAGCAGGGAGCTCCGTGTCCCTGATGGAAAGCAGTGTGTGGAGACAGAGTGAAATGGTCCTGAATGGCTTGTGGCACCGGTCAGCATGCTCTGGTGACATCTCTGCCTCCCTGTTCCTTGGCCCTGTTGGCCTGTTCTCTCTCAGGTAGCGTTTGCAGGTCTCTCTATGCTTCCTTAGTTCCAGCCTTTTTGCTGCCTTCACCTTCTGCCTGCTCTGGGTGCTGCATGAGTGCAGGAACGATATGGACCTGTTGGTGAGGGGCCAGAAGAGCCACAGGAATGATCCAAGGCTGGAACAGCTCTGCTGGGAGGACAGGCTGAGAGAGCTGGGGTGTTCAACTGGAGAAGAGAAGCTCCAGGGAGACCTTAGTGTGGCCTTTCAGTGCTTAAAAGACACCAAAAGAAAGATGGGGACAGACTTTTTAGTGGAGCTTGTTGTGGTAGGACAAGGAGTGATGGTTTTAAAATAAAGGAGGGGAAATTCAGGCTTGACATGAAGAGGAAGTTTTGTACACTGAGGGTAGTAAAACAGTGGACTGGGTTGGCCAGAGAGGTGGTGGATGAACCATCCCTGGAGACATCCCAGGCCAGGCTGGATGGGGCTCTGAGCAACCTGAGCTGGTGAAGATGTCCCTGCTCATGGCAGGGGTGGTACTGGATGGGCTTTGGAGGTCCATTCCAACACAAACTATTCTATGATTCCATTATTAGATTTGCTGCTGTCTTCTTTCACATTTTTCAAAAAAAGCCCTTAGCACAAGTAATAATAATAAGTAAACCTGTCTCAAAGCAAACCCCTTGTGTATCCCATCTGCCTTTCTCCTTGCCTTTTTCTTAGGACAGTGCTCCTCATGTCTGAGTGTTATGTGGCTGATGGGGGCAGCTTCACAGGTGTTACAAAAAGAGTGCTCACCATTAAGAAATATTTGGATAATATTCTCAAAGTAACCATTCCCTTTCTTCATGAAGCATGGCTGTTTTCTTGCAGGAGGTGAATGCCTTAGAATGTGAGATTCAGCTGTTGAAGACACTCCGTCACGACAGGATAGTGCAATACTATGGGTGCTTGCGGGATCCCGAGGAGAAGAAACTGTCCATCTTTGTTGAATACATGCCAGGGGTAAGTGTGGTTCCTACTAAAGGTTATCCCGAGAGACGAAGAACAGGTTTAGATTGCCCTGGAGTTTGGCGAAATTTAGTTTTGGTGTTACAGAGCAGCTCAGTCATAGACTTTATCTGATGAGCCAAACCAAAGTGGTGCATCTCGGCATCCATATGGCTTGGGAAAGCTTAGGTTGTGAGTCAGATGTCATGGGGAACCTCCTTTACATGCAGTGAGGGAAACCGAGAGCCTGGAAGGCAGGTTTTTGGTTGGAATCCTGGAGCAGGGCGTGTTCAGTCTGGAATCTGAACGTGGTGAATGTGGGACATGATCCAGATCTGGTTCCAAACACTGTGGCTTGAGCCCATCCTTAAGTATTTATTGCAAATCCCTACAGGAAAAGCGAATAGTACAACTGTCCACCCACAGCTGTCACCAATTATTTATGGCTTTTAGCATGTGTGTATTAAAAACAGTGTTAGTTACTTGTAAGTCTTCTCTTCAGGACAGAGCTTCTTGTTGGTAGCGTTATCCTCTTGTGCAGGAGTGGCTTCAATTTGTGGCTTTGATATAGGATGAAACAGCCGTGGGGAAAACGATCAGGAGGCTTTGAGGGAGCTTCAGCATGGGCTGGAGAATGTACGCAGATTAGTTGAACATCTTTCTCCGTTTGCAAGCATGTGAGTTACATCAGCCATCAGGACGAAGCTGTCGGTTGGTATAAAGCAGCCTAACGCTATTTACATTGCCGGAGGATCTGCTCTCCTAAGTCCCGCCTGTCCAGCTGGATTCATTCCCCGGAGTGTGGGAGAATAAACCCTTGTTTATACAGAGATTTGTAAGGTCAGAAGGGACTATTAAGTCATCTGGTTGCAAATCGTTTTGGTCATTAGTAAACATGCTAGAAGCTCTCCTAACACGTCTGGCACGTGAGTAATCAGGTGGACTTCCATGCGTTTGAGTCCCTTCCAAGCCCTGTCCTTCCTCTCTCCTGGTGGGCAGGCATCTCACTTTCAGGTCTTACCATGAGACGTGGACCCAGAGGGGTAAATCCTGAGAGTCAGAGTCCCCTTGACACTTATTCTGCAGCGTGCCAATGTTTTTTAGCAGCCAGGAAACCAACAGTTGACGCTGGAGCAGCGTCCAGCAGGGCTGGAAGTTGAATGTTTGTTTTTTTAACGATAAACCAGAGCTCTGACCAAATACAGATTGACTTTCATGCTGCAGTGATGGCTCATTTCACAAAAGCAGCTCAGGGCTTTGGTTTCCAAGGCCAGTAGAAGTGAATGGGTTCCCAAACCTTGCAGGACAGCAGCTCCACGGTGCTGGGTCTGCCCAAATTTCTCATTAAACACAACTAGCTTGGCAAAATCTTCACGAGACCAAGCTCGGGTGCACCATTACCCTGGCATTTCTGTGACTGTCCTCATGAAGTAGCTGATTGTGTAGGTTTTTTATTGTGCCCATTCAACTATTTTGTTCAATTTATGCTTGGAAAAGAATAGCCCATCTGACGAAAAGCCTTGAAGATCCTGTTTTCCCTTCTTCAGTATCATGTTTGATGTTCCCTCATCAGGGTGAGGGAGGTCCAAGATAAGAACGTTTGGGTTGTGCGTGAGGGAATATACCTGCATACAAGTTGTATGAGGGTGTCATTTCGGAGCATCTCGGGTTACTTCAGCAGCACTCTGAAAGGGGAAGGAGAGGCCCATCCACAGGATCACCTCAAGAGAAGGTCAAAACAGTCGCTGGGCAGAGCAACAACGGAGATGGGTGGATGTGGAGAAGCTGGTGAAGTTGGAGTGACTGACGGGGAGCAGAGCATCCCACTCTTCCCAGAAGAGGTGGTCTATGGCAATTTGGATCAACGCTGAAGCTGCAGGACTGGCAGAAATGGGATGAGTTTCCTCTCTTGCTCTTCAGCCAACCTGAATGCTGGAGGTGGATCTGGGTGTGAGCTCTGCTTAAACCCCCAGTCTGCCTGTGGTTCACCCCTGCCAGCACCCAGCTCTGGCACAGGGAGGGACATCCATTGCCAAGTAGACACAAAATACAGCTAAAACCAAGGGGTCACTGCCATGCAGACAATAGATGTCTGCACCCTTGCTTCCTTCCCTCTTTGATCCATAAGACCAAACCAGTAGGAGCCTGCATGCTGGGTCAGAAATACAAGGCTGAGCGCTTCAAATTGTCTTCCCTGAGTCTTCTTGCTGAAGCAGTCCCATGTGGGCTGGCGGTGTCCCTCAGCAGTCTGTCCACTTTGTGGCAGTGGATGGTTCTTGTGACAGGCTGAGGTGAAGGAGGCTTCATAGAAGACTGACTGATAAGTTTGGCCATGAAGAACTAGTCGAGCTGACCTGTTACTTGAGTTGTAACTCCTCATCAGTTAGATGTCCTCATCATTATGATGGGGACAGACTTTTTAGCAGGGCTTGTTGCAATAGGACAAGGGGTGGTTGTTTTAAACCAGAGGGGAGATTCAGGCCAGACATGAGGAAGAAATTTTGTACACTGAGGGTGGTGAGCGCCTGTCCCAGGTTGGCCAGAGAGGTGGTGGATGAACCATCCCTGGAGACATCCCAGGCCAGGCTGGACGGGGCTCTGAGCAACCTGAGCTGGTGAAGATGTCCCTGCTCATGGCAGGGGTGGCACTGGATGAGCTTTGGAGGTCCCTTCAAACCCAAACTATTCAAGATTCTATGATCACTTTGGTCCTTCTCCATGTTGATGTCCAGCCACTAGAGGGGGAAAAGGGTCTGTAGCATTGGCAGAAGGTAGCACTGTACACACCAGTGACCTTTGAAATGTCTTTCTCCACCGGGATGTGAGACATTGGGAACAAGTCCTTTCTCCATTCAGCACCTAGTGGGTTTTTATCTGGCTGTTTCTACAGTAGAGTGGCTTTTTTAAACTAGGAGACAGAGTGGCCAGCAAAGTTGAAAAAGTCACTGCAGCGTGATGCACCTGATTCTGCTGGTCCTTACAGTTGCTGCGTGTTGTTTCTTTGCAACAGGGCTCAATAAAGGACCAGCTAAAGGCTTACGGTGCTCTGACCGAGAACGTCACGCGGAAGTACACCAGGCAGATCCTGCAGGGAGTCTTCTACTTGCACAGCAATATGATCGTCCACAGGGACATTAAAGGTGAGTAGGTAACCCAGAGAGACTTCTTGCTTGGATTTGTTCAACCCAACCTCCCCTTACCCCAGTATAAATTCTTGTGCAAAACATAGTGCTGGGGTCTGGTGTTTGAAGTGTTTTTGTCACTGGGCTTCACCAATTTAAACCATGAGAATCCTGAACAAGCAGCTGAAACCAACATTTTGTGCTGTCCTCCTGCTTGGGAATCCCAGATGAAACACATGAGAGAAGGGTTATTGTGAAATGCCCTTGCACCTCTGAAAACCTGGTGTAACATAGCCAAGAACTGAGAGGCCCTGGTGATCTGAGGCTCTTCTTCTGTCTACACGTGGGTAGGATGATCTGTCATCCCCATTCACTGCTCACTTTTGGGAGACCTGAGACCATGGAGAGTCCATGGGACTCAACCCTGTTGGAGAGCAGGAGAAGGGGAGTTTGCTAATGCTGAGTCCAGCCCCACCAGGGCTCCCTCATGTCCTCCTTTCTGCCTTTGCCCTCCCTGCTCTCCTCACTGTAGCCACATCAACTCACGTTGCTGCTTCATCTGTTGTGGTTTTTGGTTTTGCTTTTCACCCCTAGGTGCCAATATTTTGCGAGATTCTGCTGGAAATGTGAAACTCGGAGATTTCGGGGCCAGCAAACGGATCCAGACCATCTGCATGTCTGGGACTGGGATTAAATCTGTCACGGGAACACCGTACTGGATGAGCCCAGAGGTTATCAGTGGAGAAGGCTACGGAAGGAAAGCTGATGTGTGGTAAGGAGCGCAGCAGAATTCCCACTATTGCCGCCTAAACAAACGATCCCTTTGGGAAACTGGAATGAGAGCGAGAGGTGTAACTAGTAGCTGGAAGATGGAGCAGTGTAAAGGGTGGAAAAGGGATTAAAATGTTAGGATGAGCTGTGCAGATATGCAGAGGGAGCGTGTCGTAGCTGAAAGTCCCAAAACAGGAGCGCTCAAAGTCACAACTTGCTTTTGAAAGCTTTTACCACGTCTGAGAGTCACACGCAGCTTGACCCCGTGGCCCCTGTTCAATTCTGGAAAGCAGGTTGGTAACAAAGTTTGCTGAAAGAGCTGCTGAGTTTTGGTGGCCTTGATTTTAGGTCAGCTCAACCCCGCTCAGCATCTCAGGGGGATCTTGTGTGGCCTCTCAAAAGCTGCCACTGGGTGTTTACATGTGGCTGAAGCACAAAGCCAGCCAAGATCATCGGCTGCTTGTCAATGTGTTGATCTGTGGACATCCACAGGTGTCAGCTGGAGTCTAAAAGAGCTGGGATAACCCTACTAACCCTCCCAATAAATGGGGAGGAAACACTGTTTTCGCAGCGTGCTTTCCACAAGGAAAGTGGGTACACCAAAACTCACCCTGCACCATCTGCTCCGGCTGGTGAGAGGGTTCAGTTCCTTAGGAGGATATATGAATGGAGGTAGCAAAGAGGGTCTGTACTGAGATGAGGAGTCCTCAGCAAGCACAGGGAAACCTCTCAGGCTCTTTTTGCATCTGACGTGCTCCTTCTCGGGTGCACATTGGAGATGAAGTTGTATGTAGGTGAACATGTTTCATTGTGGCTCATCTTTCTGGGAAACTATGTGTTCTTGCTGAAACCATGGTGTCTAAACTTGTGCTCGGGTTTCCCTTCACGGGATGCTTTGATAAGGTCTCTCATGCTTTTATCAAACTTAGTATCTGCTGGTTAACAGACAGAAAAGCCACCAGCTTTAGGGCAAGGCTTGCGAGTCCACTCTGGCCAGTGGGAGCAAAGCCCTGTGCCAGGGACCTGTGTGAACACTGAGCTTCAGGGGGCCACGCATACTGCAGATGTGCTCCCATCTCATGTCGGTTTCACAGAATCATAGAACAGTTTGAGTTGGAAGGGACCTCCAAAGCTCATCCAGTGCCACCCCTGCCATGAGCAGGGACATCTTCACCAGCTCAGGTTGCTCAGAGCCCCGTCCAGCCTGGCCTGGGATGTCTTCAGGGATGGGGCATCTCCGTGCAGTCCGTTCCAGGCAGGCGCAATCTCAGAGCAAACAAATCCACGGCTCTTACTCGCTGTCTCACCCCTGCGTGCTTGGTGTTGTTGCAGGAGTGTGGCCTGCACCGTGGTGGAAATGCTAACGGAGAAGCCGCCGTGGGCAGAGTTCGAAGCCATGGCGGCTATTTTTAAAATCGCCACCCAGCCCACCAACCCCCAGCTCCCCGACAGCGTCTCCAACTGCTGCCGCAACTTCCTCAAGCAGATCTTCGTGGAGGAGAAGCGGCGGCCGACGGCCGAGGACCTGCTGAGACATCCCTTCGTCAACTGCGGGCTCTGAGCCCCCGCAGCGGGGATGGGGAAACGCCGGCGGGAGGGGGGTGGCCGCCAAACCCGCGGCATTTTGGGCTCTGCAGTTCAGACCTTCACCTTGGGCTGTCCTGGCGGTGGCCCCCGCGGGTCCCTTCTTGCTTGTCACCAGCTCGGCACCCGCCACCTTGTTGGATTTCCAAGCTGCGCTGGGAAGTCAGAGCAAGAGATTTCCCAGACTGTGCGGGTGCTGGTCTTGGACCAAGTAACCTTCTTGCCGCCAGCAGTTTTGGGGTTGTCCCCCATTGCTGTGTTGCTTATTGCGGTGAATGGGATTTGTCCCCCACCAGCACAGCAGTGACACTGGCAGCATCCCCGGGACTGGCGGAGGAGTAAGATGCTCAGTGGCGATCACCACCTTTCGCAGGGGAACAGACAGGGGCTTCAGCCAAGCCGGAGGAGATGATCCTCAGACCACAGAGTCGGGGGGACCTGGGCGTCCCCGTTCACGAGGGGACTGAACCCTCCTGGAGGTCACGGGCGCAGCCCATGTCTCCAGCGGGACGGCGTTTCACACTGTTCTGTGCCTTAAGCGGTTACAATCAAGGAGTGATGCTCGACTCGGCGTGAAGCGGCCGTGTTGACTTTGCCTTTGTGCGTGTGTGTGGGTGCGTGCGTGTGCGAATCTTGGAAGAAGGGGTCTTCTAGGGGCGCAGGAGGTCTCTGGGGGGTGACACCCACGGACGGATGCCCAGGACCTCTGCAGAGACATGTCTAAAAGCCGTCGGTGCTTGTGGTGGGATGAGTAGCAGCCAGTTTGTGCTGGGAACCATCAGCAGGAAGATGTGCCAGGGTAGGTTTAGGTTGGACATGAGGAAAAGGTTCTTCACCCAGAGGGTGCTGGACACTGAACAGGCTCCCCAGGGAGGTGTCACGGCCCCAACCTGACAGTGTTCAAGAAGAGACTGGACAACACCCTCAGACACACGGTGTGACCTCTGGGGTTGTCCTGTGCAGGGACAGGAGTTGGACTCCGTGATCCTTGTGGGTCCTTCCAACTCAGGACATTCTGTGGTTCAGGTAGGAGCTTGGCGAGTGTGGCTTTCTGATCACAGCCCGTCCCCACGCTGCTACACCAGGACTGGACGGACACCAGTGCCTTTGGGAAGAAGCAGAACTGCAGGAAGAGCCCAGTAGGTCTCTATAAAACCCAAGCAGGTGCCTAAAATTAGGCAGAGCTGGATGCCTTCTCCTCCACCTCTCATGGGACCAGCCCTGGGTGCAGGGATGGGGACATCACCTGAGGTGAGGCCACCTCAGAGCAGGAGAGCAGAGCTCTGGCAGCTGGAAACAGATTTATTCCCCCAGTCTACTTGATATTGTAGGAGAAACCGGGCCAGTTGAAAGCAGAGTTGGGCTACGGCCTCTTCAACCAGCTCTACCCAGCTGGGAAACCCAGGCAGCGAGTGAGCACGGAGTCCCTGGATGCTCATTAATTAATCATTTTGTTTGATTGAGGGAAATTAATTGCACCATCCCACCTCCCCCTTCCCTGATGCGTTAAACCATTTCCACCCAGCTCAGCAAAGGGTTAAATAAGCAGTGACTGCTGGAGGGGGGCACTTATTTGGGTCACTGTGGTGGTGACCAGCAGGTCACTGCTGGCAATGGGGGGGTAACATCATCTCCTTTTTTCATGGGGGAATGGAGGATTTTATTCTGTGAATAGGACCAAATCCGTCAGTCTGAATAATATGGGATAGGTGGAAAATAATAGAAGAGAAAAGAAATCATCCGTGTTGGCTGGGAGGGTTTTGTCAGAAGAGGGTGACAAAGTGTGTTCACCAAAGCTAAAACAAAAATATAATAGCACGTTTTAAGCTGTTTTCTCCTCTTTCCTTGAATCCGTTTGGTTTTATTTTCTCAGCCCTTTGGTGGTGGGGGGGTGTTTTCCTTCATTCCAAAGCCTTGAGAGCAAAACGGGGCTCCCAGCTGCCCCAAAACACCCAAATCCTCCCATGGATGGATGCGGCTCGTGTGTGTACATATGTGTGTATGATGTATATGTGTGTCTGTATGTGTGTGTGTACATACGTATGTGCCACTCGCTCCTCAGGTGCCTTTGCCTTTTTATTTTGTCAAAACCCTCGCAGTGTCCTGATGTACAGAATGAAACTACGAGAATGTAAAGTTCTGCCCTGTAAAGTTGTTTCCTTTTGTTTGTTTTTGATGTGATTTTGGCTGGTGCGGGCAGGTGGCTTTTCCTGCTTGTCACATCATCATGGACCCATTGAGCAGCTATTAGTGCTGGGGAATAGAACATTGCTTGTCCCCCCCAGTATTGTCCCTTCCCTGTAGAACTGGTCCCAGTAGCAGTGGCTGTGTGGGGCTGGGGACATGGTGACTGGGGATGGAGGTGACGCTTCATGGGTTTGACTCGAAATAATGAACCTGTGCAGTTCTCACCCCCCACTGTCCCGTGTTGTTCAGATGCTCCAAATGCTCTGGTTTTTACAGTTTAAAAATTTCGTTTCTTTTCAGTTTCTATTTATTTATTTTTTTTAAAGATTTTTCTAAAGGAAAATTTTTCTTCTTTGTATTTCTTTTTTTTTTTTATTTCCACTCTTTATTTTTCCTTATTTACTTCCCCCCTTCCCTCCCTTTTTTATTCTTCTCCCCTTTGTCCCTCTCCTTCTTTTTCCCTCTCCTTAACTTTTCCTTTGATATTTTTTCTTTTTGTTTATTTCTCTTTTATCGTATTTATTTTAAGTTTACTTATTTTAACGTTTATTTGTTTTTATTCGGGTGTTTCGTTGGGTTTGTTAGTTAGTTTGGTTTATGTCTTTTAATTGCTTATTGCTCCCTACGTCCAGGGAGCCAGCCCGCGGGTTAAGCGTGGGGGGCGTGGCCATCCAGGGAGTGGGCGGGGATATGCAAATGAGGTGGCGTGTTCGCGCCGTCCCGCCCCCGGTGGCGGTGACAAGATGGCGGCGGCGCTGGGCGGTGGGGGGGTGCGGCGGGTGCAGGTGGTGCTGGGGCATCTCGCCGGGCCCAGCCCGGGGACAGGGACCGGGCTCCGGCCCCAGCCCTGCGGCAGCCACAGCCGGACCAGCCCGGACGATGTGGTGGTTGTGCACGGGCGGAGAACTGCCATCGGCCGCGCCAAGCGAGGCGGCTTCAAGGTACGGCCCGGGTCGGGGGGTCGTGTCTGCCCGCCCCCCTGCGCCTCCCGGGGAGCTGCGGGTCCTGCCCGCCGATTGCTGAGCGCTCTCGGGGTGTTGGGTCGGGCCGCTCAAGCATTGACCCCCCTCAGGCACTGACCCCCCTCAGGCATCGATCCCCTCAGGCACTGACCCCCCTCAGGCATTGATCCCCTCAGGCATTGATCCCCTCAGGCACTGACCCCCCTCAGGCATTGACCCCCCTCAGGCATTGATCCCCTCAGGCACTGACCCCCCTCAGGCATTGATCCCCTCAGGCATTGATCCCCTCAGGCATTGATCCCCTCAGGCACTGACCCCCCTCAGGCACTGACCCCCTCAGGCACTGACCCCCCTCAGGCACTGACCCCCCTCAGGCACTGACCCCCCTCAGGCACTGACCCCCCTCAGGCACTGACCCCCCTGAGGCACTGATCCCCCTCAGGCATCGACCCCCCGGCCCTGCCTCGCCTCAGTTGGGGACCCCCGCCAACCCCCCTTCCACGCAGCCGGGTGTCCCTGCTTAGAGAGACACCACTGGACTCTTCTGCCCTGCTGAGGCCGGTTCTGGGCTCCCCAGTTTAAGAAGGACAAGGAGTTACTGGAGAGAGTCCAGCGGAGGCTACAAAGATGCTGGCGGGTCTGGAGCATCTTTGTGATGAGGAGACTGAGAGAGCTGGGGCTGTTCAGCTGGAGAAGAGAAGCTGAGAGGGGATCTCATCCATGTTTACAAATATCTCAGGGGTGGTTGTCAAGAGGATGGACCAGACTCTGCTCAGTGGTGCCCAATGACAGGATGAGGGGCAGTGGACACAGACTGAAACACAGGAGGTTCCATCTGAATATGAGGAGAAACTTCTTTCCTTTGAGGTGCCAGAGCCTGGCCCAGGCTGCCCAGAGAGGCTGTGGAGTCTCCTTCTCTGAGACATTCAAACCCACCTGGACACCTTCCTGTGTGATCTGCTCTGGTGAACCTGCTTGAGCAGGTGGGTTGGACTGGATGATCTCCAGAGGTCCCTTCCCCCCCAACCAGTCTGTGATTTTGTGATGGTTTTGTTGCTCAGGGGTACATGGCCCCGGTGCAGCAGGACCACCGGCACCCTCAAAAAGCTGCCAGAAGTTTCCTGGCTCCCCTTAAGGCCTGAGGTTTGTCTGTTCCGTGCTGCCTTTCTGTGCTGTGGTCAAACAAAGCAACTGCCTAGAAAAGCAGCGTCTCCCTCACTTGCTCAGGTACTGATGGTGCTTGGTGTAGACCCACCACCGTGCTCCCGAAGCGGCTCTTCCTTGCTGGATGTCACTGCAGAGTCCTGGGGCCCTGACCGAGGCAAGAACTCTGTGCCAGCTGGCTCCAAAGGTTATAAGTGACCTGCCATTCTTCAGAACAGGTGTTGTCACACCCCCAGTGCTTCACCACCAGCTGAGGGTCACTTGCGTTTCTTTCACAAAATGAACGTGGAGGCTCCACTTGCAAACTCTTGCGACATAACTCGCCGTAGTTGTTTGGCCTCAAAGGCCCCACAAAGCGTCCTCATATCAAACCGAGCTAGGTAGGAAAGCAGTGTGTGTTACAGTGCTTGAAAGACATCCCGGGTAAAAATCATGCAGAATAATTCTGCTTTTGTAGGAAAAGGACAACCATGATGAGCTGAGAAGTGGAGTAGAGCTGTCTGAGCATTGTGCAGCAGTCCTCTGAAGTAGTCTGAGGGTGAGCTGGTGACAGGGCAGGTTCTGGTGTTTAAGTAGAATCACAGAATCATTTTGGTTGGAAGAGACCCTCAGGATCATCCAGTCCAACTGTAACCTAACTCTGACACTAAACCACGTTCCTAAGAACCTTATCTAAACGCCTTTTAAACCCCTCCAGGGATGGTGACTCCACCACTGCCCTGGGCAGCCTGTTCCAATGCCTGACAACCCTTTCCATGAATAAATTTTTCCTAATATCCAATTTGAACCTCCCCTGGCACAACTTGAGGCCATTTCCTCTCATCCTATCACTTGTTACTTGGGAGAAGAGACCAACCCCCTCCATGCTCCAA
Source organism: Nesoenas mayeri (assembly GCF_963082525.1). Taxonomy (NCBI): domain Eukaryota; kingdom Metazoa; phylum Chordata; class Aves; order Columbiformes; family Columbidae; genus Nesoenas; species Nesoenas mayeri. Next base: position 159,051,013 of record NC_137543.1, read on the forward strand.
GCTCCTTTCAGGCAGTTCAGAGATCAGAAGGTCTTCCCTCAGCTCCTGTTCTCCAGCTGAACCCCCAGGTCCCTCAGCCGCTCCCATCACACTTGTGCTCCAGCCCCTCACCAGCTTTGTCGCCTGCTCTGCACTCTCTCCGGTATTTCAATGTCTTTCTTATGATGAAGGGCCCAAAACTGAACACAGTATTCATGGTGGGGCCTCGCTAGTGCTGAGTACAGTGGCACAGTCACTTCTCTAGTCCTGCTGGCTGATCTCCTGTGTTATTAGGACACTACACCTGATGAACTACTGTCTGCGGTGATGACAGCCGTCCTTGAAGATGTCCATCTTCGTCCTGATGTCCTGGGAGACATCTGCGTGGGTGAGTGAACAACCTCCATCCAACCTGAACCTCCTGGGCTGGATAGTTCTTTGGGACCAGCTGCTCCTGGTATCCCATGGGATATTTGCAAATATCATGGGGTTGGTGTGTAGCGGTATGTTTATGAAACCAAAATTTTGACTGTTCTGTTGGGTGGTTGGGCTCTGATTTGATCGCTGGGTGGTACCGAGCTGTGGTGACGTTCACGTCCCCTCGACACCTGCAGCAGCTCAGTGAAGGAAATGCAACCGATTGACCGGAATCGTGTCTTTGCACTCAGGAAACGTGCTGCAGCCTGGAGCTGGCGCTTTGGTTGCAAGAGTCGCGCAGTTTCTAAGGTAAACTCTGGCACATATCGAGGTTCTTCCTCCTGTTCTCAGGCCTTGGCTACGGAGCAGCAGTGGGTCAGAGGTTGTGACGAGGCTCACGTGCTCCTAAGATGTTACAGCAAAGCACCTTTTGCCTAGAAATGAGACTTCGATCGTGTATTTGAAGAACTGTGCTGGGGTTTGGATAACCCTGTTGTTAAAGGACAGGGAGGCAGAGATGGGGCTGATTAATCTGCTTGGCCTGCCTGTGTTGAGCCTTTTGTTGTGGGCTCCCAGCTGTACCTGCTGCTTTTCTGCTCTGCCTGGGCCTGAAACTGTGGAGTTGTCTCTGTTCGTTCCCCAGTGTTGTGGTTGATGGTTTATATTGAGCTGGATCCCAGCTTCCAGTTATTTCAGCCAGTGTCTATTGCCAAGTGCTTCTATAAATCAGTGTATAACCACCGCTTTGGAGAGGTGCAGATGCAGCCCACCAGAAATTCTGAGTATCTTAGAGCTTTCATTATTTCTGGAGAGCGCTGCTTACAGAGATCTGAACACAGATCTGTGGGGAAACAGCACTTAGAGCCACTTGCAAATCAAGTTTGGAAACTATCTATGAACTTTGCTTTCTCTTGGTACAGGACCAAATGGGACAATAAATATGCCAAGGAATCTGTCTGGAACGTGAGGGTTAAAGTTTAATCGAGTGGCCTAACGCTCTCTTTAGAGGTTTGATTTGTTGTGCGGTTTTCAGTGAGTTTTTGCCAACGCTGTTTTATTTTCTAGTGGTATTCCGGAGACGGTGCCGTGCTCGAGCGTGAACCGGCAGTGCTCCTCCGGGCTACAGGCCATTATCAATATAGCTGGTAAGTGTGATGGGCACTCATAGTCAATGCTCTCCCCACCCCAAGTGCTTGTTTCTCCTGCCCTCAAATCTCTCTGGGCAGTAAAAACACTGGTCCAGGTTGCCCAGAGAGGTGGTGGATGAACCATCCCTGGAGACATCCCAGGCCAGGCTGGACGGGGCTCTGAGCAACCTGAGCTGGTGAAGATGTCCCTGCTCATGGCAGGGGTGGCACTGGATGAGCTTTGAAGGTCCCTTCGAACCCAAACTATTCCACAATTTTATAAGGTCTTCTGCCATCAGGAATTTTCAGTGTGTTGTTGGTTGAATACTTGTATCCTTGAGTGGGTGAGTTTGCCCCCAGAGAAGTTTGCCCCAGAGAACTTGGTTCTCTGAGGATGAGTTCTACCATCACTTCCACATCTACCTGAAAGGAGGTTGTAGAATGGAGGGAGTTGGTCTCTTCTCCTAGGTAGCAAGTGATGGGACAAGAGGAAATGGCCTCAAGTTGTGCCAGGGAAGGTTTAGATTGGATATCAGGAAAAAATTCTTCACAGAAAGAGTTGTCAGGCATTGGAACAGGCTGCCCAGGGCAGTGGTGGAGTCACCATCCCTGCAGGGGTTTAAAAGGTGTTTAGACGAGGTTCTTAGGGACATGGTTTAGTGCCTGAGTCGGATTAGGTTATGGTTGGACTCCATCAAGAGGATCTATCTAACTGAAATGATTCTATGAGTCTGTGGTTCTATCAGCAGCATCTAGAAGGGTCCCTGCTGTCCTCTCCAGTTGCACATCAGGTCACAGTTGCTCTCCAGCCCCACCAGCTCCTTGACCTGCTCACATTCGGGCAGGTGGGAGGGTGGTGGGAACGCACCTTTCAGCTGCAGCGGGTGCCTCGGGCGTTCAGGAAACCGCAGCTGGGCTGGAAGTGCTTTTGCTCCTCACGACAGTAAGGATGTTTCTGTGCTGCTCTTACAGGTGGCATCCGAAATGGATCGTATGACATCGGCTTGGCCTGTGGGTAAGAAGGTTTTTTGTGGCACTTGCTGATGCTGCCTGACGGTAACGCTGAGTCCCTGTGTGATAGCCCTTGTGTAAGGAATTAGAAACCCCTTCCATCCAGATCCATGTCCCCCCACGAGGAAATAAACGCCGTCCTTGTTTGACAAATGGGTGGATAAACTCTAAAATTAGGACCTGAGTTTAAGTGGTGGCTGCAGGTGCAATTCATGTGTTTCCAGAGGCTGCCGAGTACTTTCACAAAAGATCGGATCATCTTTCAGGGTTTGAGGGAGGGAGCTTTAAAATCCTTTAATTCCCCTGGTTTTGGTGACCTGTCTGCTGGGGTTGCAGTAAGAGGCTGATTGTCTCTTACAAACATGCAAAACGTGTGTTTTATTAGGGTCACCACTTGTGTGCAGAGCTCTGGCAGCCTGAAAGAGCCCTGCCCTAATTAGCTTTTCAACTAACTTCCAATTAACTGGTGTCTTAGAAGACCAGGAGCTATCTTGGATAAAGAACATCCTGCCCATGCTACTAACGGTTCTACAGACTTACAGATGTTTTTCTGCAGTGGATGGGCATGTTGTTCTTTGCTTCAGTCTTAACATCATGGGAAGTGTTTGTTTTTTAGAGGATTATGTACATCTTATGTTGGCTTTGGAGAGATACTTGTGACCACATACACATTTGCTTCAGAAGGATGAATTTAAAAAAAACCTATTCAGTAATCCTGAGGCTAAAATATTTGGTTTCTCTTTTTCTTTACCTTGGTAACTCTTATGTCTCTCTGGAATTATTACTGTACACAGTCATCTGGTAGCCCTTAGGTAAAATATCTATATATACAACTTCCCAACACCTGCATATGCCTCCTTGAGCAAGATGTGATGCTGAGAACTCCCTTCTCAGACTGCTGTGAAATAAACAGCTCAGAAAACAGGCACGTTCCTCTGATGTAGGGTGAGCACTTGGTGTTCACGGCAATGCTGGTGCTTGAGCTCATGATGCTTTTCACTTGATCACCTGAACACACTCTTTTCAACGAGTTCCTTGTCAGTGTGTGCCAAAATTAGATGCTTAAAGGTACTGACAGGCTCAAAGGGTTTGGGATCCGGCCTTTGCACCTTTGGACATGCAAGCCACCGCTTTTCATAGAATCATAGAATAGTTTGGGTTGGAAAGGACCTCTAAGGGTCATCCAGTGCCCCCCCTGCCATGAGCAGGGACATCTTTACCAGCTCAGGTTGCTCAGAGCCCTGTCCAGCCTGGCCTGGGATGTCTCCAGGGACGGCTCATCCACCACCTCTCTGGCCAACCTGGGACAGGGTTTCACCACCCTCAGTGTACAAAATTTCTTCCTCATGTCTGGCCTGAATCTCCCCTCTAGTTTAAAACAACCACCCCTTGTCCTATTGCAACAGGCCCTGCTAAAAAGTCTGTCCCCATCATAATGATGAGGCCATCTAACTGATGAGGAGTTACAACTCAAGTAACAGGTCAGCTCGACTAGTTCTTCATGGCCAAACTTATCAGTCAGTCTTCTATGAAGCCTCCTTCACCTCAGCCTGTCACAAGAACCATCCACTGCCACAAAGTGGACAGACTGCTGAGGGACATCGCCAGCCCACATGGGACTGCTTCAGCGAGAACACTCAGGGAAGACAATTTGCAAGCGCTCAGCCTTGTATTTCTGACCCAGCATGCAGGCTCCTACTGGTTTCGTCTTATGGATCAAAGAGGGAAGGAAGCAAGGGTGCAGACATCTATTGTCTGCATGGCAGTGACCCCCTTGCTTTTAGCTGTATTTTGTGTCTACTTGGCAATGGATGTCCCTCCCTGTGCCAGAGCTGGGTGCTGGCAGGGGTGAACCAGAGGCAGACTGGGGGTTTAAGCAGAGCTCACACCCAGATCCACTTCCAGCATTCAGGTTGGCTGAAGAGCAAGAGAGGAAACTCATCCCATTTCTGCCAGTCCTGCAGCTTCAGAGTTGATCCAAATTGCCATAGACCTTCTCTTCTGGGAAGAGTGGGAGCTCTGCTCCCCGTCAGTCACTCCAACTGCACCAGCTTCTCCATATCCACCCATCTCTGCCCAGCGACTGTTTTGACCTTTGGCCTGAATCTCTCCTCCTTTAGTTTAAAACTGTCACCCCTTGTCCTATTGCAACAGGTCCTGCTAAAAAGTCTGTCCCCGTCTTTCTTACAGGCCCCTATTAAGTACTGAAAGGCTGCAATAAGGTCTCTCATTCCTATGGCATTGCGGGAAGTTTTTCGGCTTCTGCTATGCAAAGATCCTCCCTGAAGACATAAGATCTATACATTACAAATAGCGTTGATGAGCTGGGCTTATCCCAAGTCGTGCTATCCTCATGAGAGGACTCACCCACTCTGTAGTGGAGACACTGAAGGAGAACACAAAAAGCTGTAGCTCTGGTTTGCTCTTACCTAAAACCTCCTTCAGGGAGCAGCTGTGCCTGAACTCAAGTAATGCAATGTCTTGGAGTTATTTTAAACGCCTGATAGTGCTTCCTATAAGCTGCTAAGGGAAAACCTGTATTTTCTGCTTGTCTTGCATTTTCCTGGACTAGTTGCTTTGTTATTTATTCCTCATGAATGTATTTTAGTGAGGCAGAGTGGAATTCAAACCCTTTTCCCATCACAGGCTTCACAGTCTGGACTGACTTTACAAAAGCTCGCTAGTCGTAAGCGATGCTATGTGTATGCAGTGAAACTGGATATTGTCAATCTGGCAACTCATATGTAGGTGAGAGAGCACAGCCTCTGGGATCTGCGTTTGAAATTCTTTGTGTTGCGAAATACAAATGGCATCATGGCTTGCATAATAGTTATTATGCTGCCAATCAGTTCTTAAACTGTAAATGGCATTTTTATGGGTGGTGACAATCTACTGAGAACTCCAGCCCTAGGACCTTAGGTTTTTCATTACGTTTCAGGACAAAAGTGCCAGAATCTTTAGTGATTCCTTCCTAGCTGTGGAAGCAAGAGAAATGAACTGTTGACATTGGTGTCCTGTTCTTAGTGAAACACAGACCAGTTTAATCCAGCAATCTGTTTTCATTTTGTGGTAATTCTTATACTGATGACTGAAGAGCTTCTGCCTCAGCCCGTTCTTAATTATTCACTGCGCTTCTATAGGGTAATAGGAAAATATGTTGTCAAGATACTGAGTTTTGATCGATCTTAATTGAGCAATTGCCACAAATAGAGAATGAAAGCACTGGTAGCAAATTTAAATTTTTCTTGTGTTTAGTGTGGAAACGATGTCCCTCAGAAGTGCCAATAACCCTGGCGATATCAGTTCCAGTATGATGGAGAACAGCAAAGCTCGAGATTGTCTCATTCCTATGGGGTAAGTGTTTCCTCTTCCCAAAGTTTAAGGGTTTTCCAGCTGATCCGTCTCCTCGGGGACTATTTCAGATCAATCCGAATGCGCTGAGCTCGGATCTGCATGTGTCACCATCCTCTGTGGCTATGGTAGAGGATTAATTATGTGAAATGGGGGAAGGTCGGTGACTCTGATAAGGATTTTCTTGCCTTATGTCTTAAGCTTAATGAGCAAAAAGTTGAGAGTGAGTTTTGAACCTTGTTTTGGTTCTGGATTTGATTCAAGATCTGCTTCTGCCAAGCACTTCTAGGCTGAGAAGGCAGTGGTTTGTTTTGAGACCGAAGCCACTGCTCATACCTTGTGTTGTCTTTGTAGAAGCCAATGGCAGCTCCATTACGTTAATTCTGTGATGTTTTGTTTTTCCCCAGAATTACCTCGGAAAACGTGGCAGAGAAGTTTGGAATTTCCCGAAAGAAGCAAGATGCCTTCGCCTTGGCTTCCCAACAAAAGTAAATGCCTTTTTTTTTAAAAAACCTTTTAGTTAAGGGATAAATACATCTAGAAAACACATTGCTGCTTCCCCAGAGTGGTTAAGCGCAGCCTTCGTGTTGCCTTTCAAAGCTTAAGAGCGAGTGAAGAAGCTTAAGAGGCTCAGAGCGAAGGTCAGTGCCTGTCCTGGCTTCTGTGACAAGGAAACCCGAGTCCAGAGATCTTCTGGGACCTGCGTGAATAATCTTGTGCGTGAATCGCTGGGCACATGAACCCTGAGCAGTGGGTGCCCTGTGCTTTTCAGCACCCAAAGGACACGACCTCCAGAAGGTTTCTGAACTGCGGAGCAGTATTTTCATCGTGCCTTTGGCTCGGTATCGCTTCAAACTGACCGTGGCACTGACGGCAGCAGGAACCTTTCCTAAACTGGAATATTCAAACTGTTTCTAGAGAACTGAGATTATGAGTAGAGTGTCTGCAGGTGTTTGGCTCTAAGTTCTACCTCTTGTAACCTTCCTCTGAGGTTAAATCACCGCCAAAGTCAACGGACCCCTGGAATCCATGGGGCTGCAGTGGCAACTCCAGTGGCAGGTGATATATTAAAATTGCAGCTACCAAAGAGTTAAACCAGACTTTCAGAGCTCTGTTTAAGCATCGCCCCGGTCCAATTATTTATCTAATACAGGAAGCCACTGCACAGGCCAGTTAACCTTTAAATTCTGGCGCTGATTCTGGGGAACTCGGTGTGCCAGCCTTTCTCACTGACACGGGGCTGATAACGCCGAGGGTATGTGAACGCGATCCTCGCACGTGAGGAAAGGGCCGATTTTCTGGCCACGGTCTCAGGATGTCTGCGCAGTTACTGATCTGTAACTAACGCGCTTACCTGGGAGGGTGAAATATTTACATTTTATTAGTAAGACTGTAAAGTGATGAGAGGTTAAAACAAGCTCTTGGTCGCTGATCTGTAATCCCTCTAAAGGATGCTCTGCTGCTGGAAGGTAAATCTTCTAAGTCAGCTCTGCTGTGGAGGTTTTTAAATACCTTGTTGGTATGAAAGATTAAAACAGTGCGCTCTGAGCTAATTTTAATTTAGCTAATTGCGTTCTGTTTGCTTACATCAGTTTGGCCACGTCAGTTGTTCCCTATGGCTAATGCTGCTGTCTCAGGGGACCAGACCCTGTTTTCACCGCACATTTACTGCTAAATTCAATGATTCCTTCCACGTAGTCCCACTGAACTATGCAACATGAATTGCAATCATTTTGGGTTGAAAAGTTACATCTAAATGCCAGAAGATTATACCCAAAGCCTGTGGTCTGAAGCTCAACTTGTCTTTAGTAGGACAAAACCAGTAATGAGGGAAACTTTAGCCATTCCTTACCTTGTCAGAAATAATTAGCATTATGTGGAGGCTTAGCCCACTTGCCCCGTTTAAATCATAGATAATAATTGATGTTGGAATATGAGGAAGCATTGATTTTCTTTGAGTTGCCATGTGACTGCACCCCTGGATGTGCGCAGCTTCACGCTGTGGGCTGGTGGTGCTTGGTCGGTCACAAATCTGTTGATGGGAACAGAACGATGATCTCGCTCAGAAGTGGGTGATCCCATGACCTGGCTTTGGGGTGAAATGCCCATAATGTCAGTGATGTATTTCTGGTGACCTAGATTTAAGATATTTGTCTTCCCATGAATGAAAAGAAGTGTTTGGTGTCTTCCCATCCACTGTTCAGCGATGATGTACCAGTTTACCATGTCACACCTTAGTTCATTCTCCTCCTGACTGGTTTCCTTTACGTTCGTTCTCTGTCAGTGTGGTTTGGGAATTAGCTCATCATGCTTTATTTATCATCAAAATTTTCATTTGACAGCCAAAGGAGAGAGGCACATTCTTCCTCTGTTAACTGTACTCAGCCATATTGCCAATCTCTTTCAGTATCTGTTTACACCCAGCATCCTAAAAGCCCTCCATTTGATTCTTAATCAGGAGGGACACAAGCTCCAGGAGTCCCAGCTGTACCTGGTAAAGGGAGGAGGAAGACATAGAGTCACATCATCTTGCCATGCAAAACAAACAGAGAAAGGAGCAGAATCCTTTCTCTTGCACTTCAATTCGTTCTCTTGCACTTCGGAGTATTTTAACCTCTCATACTCTTCTCTGACAGAGCAGCAAAAGCTCAGCAGATGGGCCTGTTTAAAACCGAGATCGTTCCAGTGACAACCACTGTTGTAGATAATGAAGGCAACCGAAAAACAATCACTGTGCACCAAGACGAAGGGATCAGGCCGTCCACGACCCTGGAAGGCTTGGCGAAGCTGACACCCGCCTTCAAAGAGAACGGTAGCACCACAGCAGGTCAGCTCCGCTGTCACTTTTGTGTCATTCCAGTGGTTTATCTGCCCTGTCATAAACGTGCTTAGGCAAATAAGGTGTTAATAAATCTCTTCCAACAGGCAACGCCAGCCAGGTCAGTGATGGAGCAGCCGCTGTTCTCCTGGCGAAACGCTCCAAAGCGGCACAGCTGGGGCTCCCGGTGCTGGGGGTGCTCAGGTCCTTCGCCGTGGTCGGAGTCCCGCCCGACGTCATGGGCATCGGCCCAGCCTACGCCATCCCCGCGGCCCTGGAGAAGGCGGGTGAGGACTGCTCGTTGTTTGTACGATGGCAAATCAGACCCCGGGGGCTGAAAGTTGAGATTCTGTTATTAAAGCACGTGTGGCTGTCAGCCGTAGGAACAGTGAAGGGACTTGAGCACAAGCCCTATGGGGAGAGGCTGAGGGAGCTGGGCTTGTTTAGTCTGGAGAAGAGGAGGCTCAGAGGTGACCTCATCACTCTCTATAACTATCTGAAGGGAAGTTCTAGCCAGGTGGGGATTGGTCTCTTCTCCCAGGCAGTCAGCAATAGGACAAGGGGCCAAGGGCTTAAACTCTGCCAGGGGAAATTTAGGCTGGATATTAGGAAGAAATTCTTTACAGAGAGAGTGGTCAGGCATTGGAATGGCTGCCCAGTGAGGTGGTGGACTCGCCGTCCCTGGAGGTTTTTAAAGTGAGGTTGGACATGGCACTTAGTGCCATGATCTAGTCAATGGACTGGAGTTGGACCAAGGGTTGGACTTGATGATCTCTGAGGTCTTTTCCAACCCAGTTGATTCTGTGTATAAATTCTGTGTATAAACAGTGAACTTAAGATCTGGAATTTCAAAGAGCCCAGCTGGGATTATTGTAATACTCCTCACTTGTGCTCGTGTATAAATTGTCATTTGCTCCCCTGGGAGAAGCTCAGGATTAGATCCCTGCACAGTCTCAACAAACAACAAGTGATTTCATGTTCATTTAGTGCTGGTTTTTCTTCCTTAATGTGACCAGCCTGTGACAGGGGTGGTTTTATATATTTTCATGGCTCTGTTTGGTTTGGTTTTATTTGTTAGTTTTGTGGTTTGGCTTTGTTTTGTGGGGCTTGTTTGGTTTTGTTCTTGTTGGTTGGTTGGTTGTTTTCATTTCCTTTTGGGTTGGGCTTTTGTTTGTTTGTTTGCTTATTTGTTTATTTCTTTACAATTTTGGCACCTAACCAGCAGAACAGGCTTTGCTCAAGGTTCTTATCATACACATCAGGTTAATCAGCTTTTATAGCTGGTGATTATTGTTGAGTGCACTTGTGCTCACCTATAGTTTTAGCCTCGAAATTTCCTTCAACCTTTAATCCCTCTGCAAAGAAATCACATCTGATCTAAGGAACCTTGGCAAACTCAGCGACTATAAACTGTGATGTTTGGTGGTGTTTAGACATTGTACATAAACATGTTTTACAAGTAGAGACACCCCACATGGAGCTGAGGTCCCCTCTTACTGTCACCAGTGGAGTGGAACTATAATAGAACTAGAATTCATCAAGTGAGGCTTTAAGTGACTTATTCTCTTTGATATAGTCTTAAGGCAAAAATATCCCCTTTTAAATCCTGACTTTTCTGACCCGTAGGTCTGACTCCGAATGACATTGATATATTTGAAATTAATGAAGCTTTTGCAAGCCAGGTGAGTGATCATCCTGTTTGATATTTCAGTTTGGTCTCCAAATTAAGATTTGCGCTTCTTCCACATATCACTGTTTGTGCTTTGGATTTGTAACGTGGTTCTGCAGGTCTGGCTGGAGTCAGGTCTCTGAACCAACTGTTCAGTGCTTGAAGAGCAGCTGCCACAACGAGGTGGATTTTGTGTAAAAACAAACATAGTTTGAGCTAAATTCATTTTAAGCACGAAACTTTTGAAGCCACTAGAGCTGGCTGAAAAAGAAACGGACTCATTGTCTCTGATGTGTTAGAAAAGTTTAAATTTGTAACACAGAATCAAGTTCTTTGTCCTGGCATTTTGCTCTTAATAATACAAGTGGATTCTTGCAATATGTTCCTGTTCTTTTTATGATAATTGTTAGTTAAAGGCTGTGGTTAGCTGGAGAGAGACCAGAGAATGGTTTGGGTTGGAAGGGAGCCTAAAGCTCATCCAGTGCCACCCCTGCCATGAGCAGGGACATCTTCACCAGCTCAGGTTGCTCAGAGCCCCGTCCAGCCTGGCCTGGGATGTCTCCAGGGATGGTTCATCCACCACCTCTCTGGGCAGCCCATTCCAGTTTTTAACCACACTCATGGTGAAGAATTTCTTCTTTACATCTCATATTAATCTACCATCTTTCAGTTAAAAGCCATTACTCCTTATCCTGTCACTCCACACCCTTGTAAAAAGTGGTGGTTTGCTGTCCCTCTTTATGGACAAGATCATCAATTGTCCCTGTGCCGCTCTTAGCTGAGAACTAACGGGGTTCAGAGCATCTCCATGAAACCGTTCCCTGTGTCTGTGGTTCCAGGCCATGTACTGCGTTGAAAAGCTGGGCATTCCCCTGGAGAAGGTGAACCCCCTGGGAGGAGCCATCGCGCTGGGGCACCCGCTGGGCTGTACTGGTGCTCGTCAAGTCATCACTTTGCTCAATGAATTGAAGCGCAGAGGGAAAAGGTGAGCGCGGAGGAACAGTCTGAGCCTTAACGCCTTAAATGGAGGTGACTTAGGCCCAGAAGGAGCCGTTTGTTTGGCTTGAGCTTTCTCCATCCCATTGGTGACTTTGAAGATGAATTCCTGGCGGTTTCTCATTGTAGAGGGTCATGTAACATCTCGCTGGACCTGAGTGCAGAGTCTCTTCTGGTCCATGGTGGTGACATCTCTACCATGCAGCATTAGAGCAGGGGCGTCACAGCTGCTGGCTTTGCAAGGCTGGGCTAAGTTGGGCTTTGTGGCAGCTCGGTCGCAGGATTTTGGGGTCTTCCTGACATGTGGAAGAAACCCAGTGTCTGCTGCTGGCTCTGTCACTGCTGCCTTTGGTGCTGGCACATCCCATGTCCCCACACTGCACCTTAGGACAAGCTGTGCCCTGTCCTAGAGAGGAGGGTGACAGTGATCACAAACTATTCAATGCCACGCAAATCAGGCGAACAACATTAAAATCTCGAAGTGGAAGAACTTGCTCTGAAATCAGGCTCTACACTCTGTTTTCCCACAAATCCTACTGCGCATCGTCTGACTATCCAAATTACCTTGAACTTGCACACACCGAAGCGATGTGAAAGGCAGGGGTGGGAGGCAGGGAGGGAAGAGTTTCTTCCTCAGCCCATCTGAACCAAAGTGATTCTCCTACCTCAGCCTCACTGCTGGTGGTGGCCAAGGAGCTGCTTCTGGTCCAGAAAGTAGCAGAGTGAGAAACGTGTGTCTGTGTGCTCTGCAAACAACACCCCATGACATCTCCAGGGTGCTGCTCCAGAGTTAGAATCTTGGTGACACAGTGGGTAGCTCACATTTATTGTATTCTTTTTTATCCCCTAAACCTAATCTGTCTTAATTCCATGTGGTTTTCTTCATTTCAGAGCGTACGGGGTGGTATCGATGTGCATTGGCACTGGCATGGGCGCTGCCGCCGTGTTCGAGTACCCAGGGAACTGAACTCCAGCCCAACAGCTCCTTCTCTGCCTTCTCTAGGGACAGCAAGTGATTTGCACTGTGAAATCAAGTGGGTTCAGGGATTTGTTACTAGATGTACAAATTTTAAGCACAAATTGCAACTTAGAAAAAAAATTGTCCAGATCTACTAAGCAGGTGGGAAAATACAAAACTGGCGAATGACATGGGAAGATAAATCAGTTCAGCTGAAGTTCAACTACAGGCCCTTGTATGGCGATGATGAATTAATATTTATAATGTAATCGATCCCTTTATTCTTTGAATATTATCAGAGAGACGTAGTTCATAGTACAGTATTTTTGTATGACATTGTCTAAAACGGTTGCTCACCATGAAAACAATTCCCGTGAAGATGCTTTGCCAGAGTTTCCTTAAAAAGATCTCACCGGCTCGCAAGAAGTCTAGAACAGCTTGTTCTGAAAGCGGCGCAAAGACTTAACACCTTTACAGCTGTGTCTGTCCTGTCCCAGTCACAAGTCGGCTGTGCCTTAAATTGTCCCTGTGCTGGATCTTCTATTGTTCTACTTGTAACCGAGCTGCTCTGAAGCTGGAAGGATTAGGAAGTAACTTACTCAGGAGCTATCAAAGTGTATTAGAAGGGTTTTGGTGATTTGCTAGAAGCCAGGAATTGGAAAGCAGCCATTCTGTCTTTTATAACATATTTCTGATTATCAGCTTGTGTGAATCTGACTTAGAGGCCAAGTTTCTGCTTAATAATATTTACTTACCTAACATAAAACAGGTCTCAGCATTATTCGTCCTGCAGGCACTACATGAACATCAGCAAAATCATCATGTGTTAAAATTCTCTGTTATTTGTTCTTGCTCTTATGAGGAATCATCAGATCACTGAAACTCAGAGCTAAAGCTTGAAAAAGAAATGCACTCATTGTCTTTGATATGTTAGAGAAGTTTGAATTTGTAACACAGACTCAAGTTCCTTGTCCTGGCTCTTATTTTTGCACTTAATAATACAACTGGATTCTTGCAATATGTTCCTGTTCTTTTTACAATTGTTAGTTAAAGGTCGTGATTAGCTGGAGAGAGACCAGAGAACGGTTTGGGTTGAAGGGACCGTCAAAGCTCACCCAGTGCCCCCCCTGCCATGAGCAGGGACATCTTCACCAGCTCAGGTTGCTCAGAGCCCCGTCCAGCCTGGCCTGGGATGTCTCCAGGGATGGTTCATCCACCACCTCTCTGGCCAACCTGGGTCAGGCTCTCACCACCCTCATGGTGAAGAATTTCTTCCTTATATCTCATCTAAATCTACCTCTTTCAGTTTAAAGCCATTACTCCTTGTCTTATCACCCCATGCCCTTGGAAAAGATGCTTTCCAGCTCTCCTGTAGGTCCTCTGTAGGTACTCGATGGCTGCTATGAGATCTCCCCAGAGCCTTCTCTTCTCCAGCTGAACAACCCAACTCTCCCCCTGTCCTCACAGAGATGCTCTTTTATATTCTCAGCTTGTTCTGTAGCCTGTTTCACTCAGCAATCACACACGCTTTATTTCAGAGCAAAAAGAAGATTAAATTAAAAGGAGCAGAGAAGAATTAGCATCTTCTGAGAGTCCTTTTTCGTACTGAGGTTCCTGTGTATTAAGTGAGTCTTTTAAACTAGGCAGGAGGCAATAGTGGGTCTTTGGTTCTCCTGCAGTAGGGAGTGCAGCCCTCTCCTCCCACACACGCTCCCTCCAACGAAAACCTTTTATTTGGTGGGAGTGGAAAACTTAACAGGCTCAGAAATGGGAATTGCAGTGACCTTTAGCTCAAGTAATTCTAAAAACGTTTAAAGAGAAGTGTGAGTAAATGGGAACCTTGTTGGGGGGAAGAATTAAAAGGAAGAAGGGATCCTCCCTCCGTGGCCAGAGGGGATGTTCTCAATACAATTCGCTGATTCAACACGCAGGTTGGTAATTTTCCAAGGAGTCCAGGGAAAGTTGGCTCTTCCCCTTTTCATGTAAAGCACTGAGAAAACAGCCAGGGGAATGCTGCCCTAGTCCCTAATTCTTACTTTTATCATGTGTCAATGTTCATTTTAGTGTCAAACAAGGCAGAACAAAAGCTGCTTTTTAAGGTACAAACAGTGTTTAATTGTAATTTGAGGCACACTGTGATGTGCAAAAGGGTTTGGCCTCTTAACAGAGCTGCTTTGCAATTTAAAAACTATTATTTTGTAGAGCCTGATTCTGGGCTTGATGGTAAACCTATTACAGCAATACAAAGAAGAGCAGAGAGTGAGACTATGACTCTCTTCTTTAAAATACCATGAACCTTTTGTCCTCATAACTTAAAATTTCATTCTGCTAAAATTCCAAGGTATATTAAAACAACTAAAGTAGGTGAAAATCCAGGCTCAGCTGATGCCACATCTGCATCAACACGTTACCTTGGCATGTCCCACATTGTCTTGCTTAAATTAAATACATCTTCATACTTCTCGTCGTATGTTCCTCGTCCCCGGATCCATAGCTTGCAGGGCTTCTCCCCCAGAATCCCAGTAACAGTCACGGTGGTTTCATAGTCAGTGTCGCTCCTAAAATGCAGAGGGAAAAGACAGTTCAGTTACACCTAGATGCAAATCTGGGTTTAAGGGTGAGATGAGTGGCTTTGTGGAGGAAAAAGGGGAACGTGGTGCCCTAAGACATGAACTGCTCCCACTCACAAGCACTGGTCTGTTATGGTGCTGTCGAGGCTGTGGATAACAATCTCACTTCATACTGTCACATCAGGATGTTTGAAGAGAACGGTCCAGTAAAGACACCAGATTAATCATGTTGGAAAGAAGAGCTTGAGTATCTTCCTACTTGTGAAATACTATTTTACCTTGTTTCCCCCAAAATAAGACCTACCCCATAAATAAGCCCTAGCAGGATTTTTGAGGATGCTTGAAATATAAGCCCTATGACACAAATAAGCCCTAGTTAATTTTAAATGTCAATTTCAATAGTGTCCAGGCAGCTATACATGTGGAAAAGTAATACATTTTGGAGCAAAAACTCATCTAAGACCCTGTCTTATTTTCAGGGAACCAGGGTAGTTAGATAAACATAAGGAAGCTCTGCTGGGGGAAGTGTTTGGGAGCAGGTGCCTATGCTGCCTTCCTGTGACAAAGTTTGAAACTGAAAAGTTTCCATCAGTTCCCCCAAGACACGGGGCACTCAGTGGAGTCCAGATTGTAACTGAACATCAAAAAGCTTACACCAGGTGTAGTTCTGCACCGCGTGCAAGTCTTACAGCAGGATTTGCCCAAGGCCGATGCTCCCTGGCGCTCCTGAGACTGCTCATCTGAAGAACTCTGTGTCTGTCACAGCGGCCTGAGGCAAGAGCCCGTTCTGCCACACAACATTGAGTTTTTCCTCCCCATAACAAAATTCCCCTGCAGGCAGATCACTGATTTCAGCAGGTGAATAATTAAAATCACCTCACCCCTTGTATGTAATTATTGACTAATGCCACGCTGCTCCTGAGCTCTGCCGTGTGGGGAATTCTTTGTCTGGAGCTGAAGACCGAGCTGGCTGCTCTACAGCAACATCTTTGCTTCCAGGCACAATAATTAGTGTCAGACACAAAGAAGCCTTTTTGACCATATTCACAAGAACTCCAGAAGAATTTAGACAGTGAGGACTCTCTGGCAGCTGCTCAGGGCTTTGTCCTGCTGAGATTTTAGTGGCTCCAGCCCTTGGGATCTCAGGTCCAGTTCCAGGGAGCCCGAAGTTGGGACAGTAACGTGTCACCTGGAGCGTGAAACGTCCCCGTCGGCAGCGGTCAGTTCACTGCGACCACCGGGGTGGACTTGTCCTCCGCTTTCTGGCACCTTGTGTCAACTTCCATTGCAGATTCTTTTAGTGGAAGCTGAATTTTCTAAGAGGAGTTGTAGCTCTCTCATTAGAGCAAAGAAATTAAAGGTTTGGGGTCAATCCTCTGTCTAACCTCACCGAAAGCTTATAAGATCTCCATAAACATAATTAGAACAATATTAGATGTCTATAGGACAGAGTCATTGTCATCTGCACCCTTCTGTTCTCTGCTGTCATTTGCCTGCAGCTCACATTGTTGTGTAGAAAACCTTTGGACTAGAGGCAACAAAAATACATTGATTTTCTTTTTCTTTCTCAAACATGGACAAGACCGTTATGCTAAACACCGCACCAGGCTAAACAAGGGTAAAACAAATTGTATCATGGCATTAAAATAACATTTTGCTCTATTTACTTCAGGAGGTACTCTGAATGCACGTAGGGAAGCAAAGACATTCAAAAGGTTTTAGAGAGAAGCCACATAAATCATAATGAAGGATCCCTGAGACATTGCGCTTTCCTGCACGGCAAACAGATGCTTTACTGGAATTCTGAGCTACTCCAGACACATTTCTCCCTCTGTCCTAGTAAAGTGCTGCTTGCATAAAGGTCTCAACTGTTGTATCAGCCTCTGCACTGAGCTACAGGCCTGAGACTTGTCCTCCGTTGATGACATTGCCCTAAAGAAAGAGATTTTATCCAGTGGTACACAGAGCAGTGTGATTTTTGAGTGGCTAAATCTAAAGTCTGAAATTCTGGTGCCAGTTCCAAAAGAAATCTCATAGAAAGGAGCGGTTTGGGGAACATGGTTATGTGGAAAATGTACCAGCTGGGAGCCTAGGATTGGCAAGTGGGAGAGGCAAAACAAGCAGGCTGGGAACACAAGAATGGAGCAGAACTGCTCTTTGCTTTCAGTGGCCATTGCTCTTTGCTTTCAGTGGACACTCACACGCCAAGTCTGGGCTTGACAGGGAGTACCAGCAAGATTTCAGTCCTGTTATAATAACGGTACCTTGCAGTAAAGCTGATCTGCAAAGTCTCTGTGGTAGGCTGGTCCCCTTCCCGTGCCTCCAAAATGCCGGTAGTAGGGGAGATAGAAAACACCTCCAGGTCGTTTTGCCTTTCCTGTTCATCTGCAATGAAAGAAGCAAACATCAAATAAACCAATACACGCAATACGATCCCCTTTGTGTGTGTGCAGCATGTTGCACTCAAAACAATGCATCTCCTTGCCAGCCAACTAATAAATCACATCTTGCACTGCCATTGTTTTCATCCTCGGATCAAGGGGAGCGATCAATAGCCCCCATGTCAAAATAATAAGCCCCTGATCTTCTTTCCTTTGCAGCCCATCTGTTAACATCATTAGGCACAAGCTCAAACCAAACTCAAGAGAAGCTGCTGCTTCTCGTTGCCTCTTAGGATTGAATTATGAATGAGCAAAGGATGTTCATGACTTGTGAGGGTTGCGATTTGATCTTTTGGTTAAGTCTGGAGTAACTGCTGGAATCAGTAAAGATACACTGATGTAAAAAGAGAGGAAAGAGATGGACGGAGAGGAAAGAGATGGACGGAGAGGAAAGAGATGGACGGAGAGGAAAGAGATGGACGGAGAGGAAAGAGATGGACGGAGAGGAAAGAGACAAAGCCCAGATAAGTGAGAACAGAGGCAGATCTGATATGTTTGCAGCCAACATCATCACGTATTGGGTATATATTGAGCAAGTGCAGTCTTACTACATAAAACCACTGAACAGTGAGACTATATAACAAGGAAACCCAGTTGCAAACGCAGAATACCCAGCGAAGCAGTCCAGTAGCTCCTGCAGCCACTCCTGTTACACAGGAAGACGTGTTTGGTCTCGGTCTGTGCCACAAAGCAGGTCTTGAAATCAACCGTGTGGCAGGAGAGCTCCAGCACTGGAACAGTGATGTACGCAGTCACCGGGACCAGCTGCAAAAGAGGAAAAGGAGGAAAAAAAACCCACAAACTCCACATCATTTTTGTGGGGCTTTCATAGTATCTGCTGTAGCTGGATCGTTCTTACCTCAAGCACTGAATGAAGAGCCATTGTTCTGTGTTCTTTTGCAATAATCAATTCCCCTTTCTACAGCTTTGAGTGAATTAAGTTGTTGCTTGTTTTATGGTTTTGGGATAGGTTTTCAAAGCTGACGCTGTGGTCTTGATGAAGTAACATGCAGTGAACGTTCTGATTTGTTATTAAGGTTTTCTGAGGAGATGCAGACATTACAGCATCTCCTCGTCCCTTAGGGCTGTATATGGCCCACTGTGAGTCATTCCATTTGTGCAGATTGCCCAAGATTATTATGAAGTTGACTGTATTTTAGAGATGGTGGTTGGATCTTACACAGAAATACCTCGTATGAAAAGAAAGAGTTCCTGCAGCGTACTGGAACTGCTGAAGGCCTGGGGGTTTATAGCTTTCCATCTGGAAGAGATCGGTCTGTAAATGTGTGTGGGCTGTGACACCAGCACAAGAGTTAGAGCTCAGGGGACTCAGGAAGCACTGGGCGCTGCAGGAGGCCACGGCTGGTGACTCGGGCACTCACACGGTCCTGCTCCCATGTCTCAAAAGGATGTTGAGGGTCATGCTGTAGCTGGGGTGCTGCGCTCAGATGGAGCCGCATCATCCAGGTCATTGTGCTCTGCACAGAGCTGTGCTATGAGCACCAGGGCGCTGACCCAACACCGCTCTGTCCAGCTGAGAGAAACCTGCAACGGAGACCTCTCGCCTTTTGAAAATCCTCACAACAAGAAAGCCCTGGAGGTGCTGGAGCGAGTGGAGAGAAGGGAACGGAGATGGGGAAGGGGCTGGAGCACAAGTGTGATGGGGGGACCCAGGGGGTTCAGCTGGAGAACAGGAGCTGAGGGGAGACCTTCTGATCTCTGAACTGCCTGAAAGGAGCTTGGAGCATGGAGGGGGTTGGTCTCTTCTCCCAAGGAACAAGTGACAAGATGAGAGGAAATGGCCTCAAGTTGCCCCAAGGAAGGTTTAGATTGGACATTAGGAAAAATTTCTTCCTGGAAAGGGTTGTTTGTTGGGCATTGGAACAGGCTGCCCAGGGCAGTGGTGGAGTCACCACCCCTGGAAGGGTTTAAAAGGCTTGTAGATGAGGTTCTTAGGGACATGGTTTAGTGACAGTGTTGGGTTAATGGTTGGACTTGATGATCTCAAGCATTTCTTCCAAACAAAATGGTTCTATGATTCTATTAAATCTTCAGCCATTCACTTTAACTGGATGACACCATTTACTCTAGAGATGGATGTATTTCAAAGCTGAGTAAATCCTACAGGACATTCATTCTGAGTCAGAGTTGCTGACAAAACACAGAGATCTCCTCCTGATCTTACCTGGGTAGTGCGGTTACTATATTCAATGACCAGATTTTGATTAAACTTCAGCTTTCTCTCTCCGTTCTCACACTGGAGCACTTGGACTCCGGGAAGCAGCTGCGTGTCTGGCAAACGTTGATATGTAAGTAACTCCGGGGTTGCGTGGAAAGACACTTTCACCTGTGGGAAGAGGAACTCAGATGACCGTCACATAAGAAGACACCGTGTGCAGGAAATCCAAAATAAACACTGCTCAAAGGCCCAGGCGCACATTTTCCCACTGGAGCCCAAAGGCAACCAAATTCCCATTGGAACAAAGCATTATCATTAAAGAAAAAACGCAGCTATTTCCTATGAATCCAGTACACGAAGTGGAGCGTAAAGGTGAACAGCTGATCTCTGAACCACAGGGGAGAAAGTCTCCAGCGAAACAAAGGTTCTGAATTCCCAAGATTACAAATGCCATATTCCCAAAGCTGCCTTAAACATATAAGTCTCCTTCCTGCACACGCAGAGTTAAGACGTGTGTGTCTATATGTCAAAATGAACACTGGAAAATGAGAAGCACACTTCAAAAATGCAGCTGTTACTCATTCTTTGCACCTTAGCTAATTCTTGACTCCAGGACTTTGTTTCCTTTAGTGTCATTTTGTATACCCCAAATTAACCAATTATTTTTCTGTGTGTGCTGCCTGCATCTAATTTGAGGAAATGAGGGACTACAGTCTTTGGAAGTCTTTTAATATGACTATTGATTTAGGTAAGCTCAAAAACCCACAGGGTTTTCTGTGGGAGTTTGCAACAGGTTGGAGTTGCTGAGAAAAGCACATCAGAGCCACTGGAGCAAAATATTTCATACTGGCAATATAGCAGACAAAAGTGCAGCAATGACCATCTGCTAATATACCACTATTTCCCCTGAAATGGGAAGATTTCTATCCTAGCTGTGTTTTTCTTGTGGTTCATCTGGGCCAGGCTAACACCCCAATTACTAAACTGTCTATTCTGGCACAGGATTATGATTTTTGAGCCTACCAGCGTGTTTTGCTGTGGATAAAGTACAAGTTGCGGCTGCCGTTCCTTTTCCTCCTTCTTGCTGTGGGGTGTTTTGGTGCTCATTTTAGGATCTGTGCTGGAAAGGCTGAAAGGCGTTGACAGAAGGAGCCTGAAGTACAGAGGAACCTTCGTGCAGTTGAGGAGTTTCAAACTCTGAGTCATTACCGAATCTGTCAAAACCTGGAGGAGAAATGATTCCAAACCGGTTAGAGAGGTTTGTGTTAGTCTGTCTGGTCACTCAGCACCACCAGGATCTGAAGGACTTTACCCCAAAACACCACAGTATTTTCTACTTAAGTTTTTTCAAAATTTCATGAGTAAAAAATCATGAATAATGTAATAAAGTTTAGAAGCCTTTGAATGTCAAGAGTCACAGAAACTGACCACGCTGCTCTAAGTGACTCATTCTGCTACCAGAACTTTATGTCCTGAAAATAAGTACTTATTCTTCTACTTAAAAACTCCTCCACGAAGAAAGAGAAAGACATAGAGTTCAGTGGTGGACTTGGAATTGCCAGATTAACGGTTGGACTTGATGATCTTCAAGGTTTTTTCCAACACAGTTATATGATTCTATGATATAAAATAGGCATTGTCTGAGCTCGGCTTCGCTTATCCTGGCTAATAAGCACTTGTAGCCCTTTTGTTTTACCCACCACGTTACAAGCAATATGGAGAATTGCCATGAGGCTACCGGTGATAAAGATGCATTTTAAAATCAAACCACACGCATACAGCTCTGAATTCTCATAGCAGCACAGCAACACAAACCAGCTGAATACATGGCGGTGGGAAATACTTACTCCTGACAGAGACTGGTCTGGTACAAGATCACTTGCCATCGAATGAAAAACCACTTCTCCATTGCGATCCGTGTCTACTCTTAACCTGCGTAAAGCACCAGAGCTGGTCGGAGTCCTGCCCTCCACACCGACCCGTTCTGCGATTGTAACGGTTGTTGTGTGACGATACTCACTGAGCGTGTGTAACAAAACCTTGCAAGTCTACTCGTAGCGGTGGAACGTCGTAGCCATCCCTGCGATGCACTTTGTTCGGCACCGTCTTTGCGAGCTGACAATAAAAAACCAGAAATGATGTATAAACTGATAGCACCAAAAGCTGAAATCCTACCTGTAGCCCGAGAGGCTGTTAGCCAAAATAGGATCCTGCTTGGCAATGTGTTGCCTGTTTTTAAGACGTGATGGGAACACGCAAGGAACAGCAAAAGCAAAGCGGTAGTTGAACTCTGAATGGCTGTGGTTAACACAGACGCAGGAATTTCTTCCTCTGGGAGTCAGGAACATTAGGGATGCTTTTATTAAATATTCTATTATCATTCATTCATTACACCTTGTACCTTTGCAATGATTCACGTCAGGGAATCACAGAGCAATTCATAAAACATTATTCAAGCCTCACATTCGCCTGTGAGCTGCACTTGCAGTTGTTGAAGAGGAAGTTTCCCAGAGGAGAGATACGCTGCCCAAATTCACACAGGAAGGTGCATGCAGAGCCAGGAACAGAACTCAGCAGTCCCGAGTCTCAGGCCCATTGTTAACTATTGTTATCAATAAACCCTGATGTTGTGATAGCGATTCAAACCCAGGCCTTTCGTCTGGGGTCTGCTGCATCAGACAATGCAAGACGATGGTGACATTCCCGCCCCAGAACGCTTCCAAGCTCAAAGGCAAACGCGACAAACGAACAACCCTCATTCAGGAAGGATGTACAGGACTGTTTTTACAGCCTGGCCAGGTACACAGCGGCCTGGGCATAAATCATAGGAAGGGAAAGGATTATTTTCTAGTTATCGTTAGTGATAGTCACCTTACCTCGTTGTCTAGGCTCATGAAACCCAGCACAAACCCTTCGCACTGTGCCTCAGACACGGCCTCTGGCAGAGCACAGGGAGTGAAGGAGATGGAAACGAAGATGCTGCCACCTCCTGGAACCACCTGCAGCAGAGACACAACTGTTTGGCAGGGCAGGAGCTGATGAGATTGCGACACCAGAGTTACACAAGCAGCATGAAGTCTCCTGGGGATGGGCCACGCTCAGGCTTGCGCTAAAATGATGACATGTGACAAGAAAACTGGCTTAATTATTTCAGCTGCAAATATCGGTGCAGTCACTCTTTAGCATCAACACAGTCACAAACCAACTCCCTCAGTACAAAAACACATGTACATACCTGTTTGTTTGTTTGTTTTTAAAAATACACAGTTCTCCTTGGCTAATTCAGACAATTCTCTCACAACTGACAGCACTCACAGATACAAGAAACAGTTTTTGGCAAGTTACAAATGTGAATTAAGATTAATTTACAGTTCAGTTTGGCTATTTTTTTATTTTACATGACAGCAGGGAATGTAATCAAATGCACTAGCCAGCTACAGTGGATTGTATGGGATTTACAGGTTGAATAGATTCTGTTTTCTTTAGGTGCATTACATCTTATGATTCAATCCTGCTATTGCTGCAGAAAAACCTTTGCCATCTCCCTGCAGAGACAATTCACGTCAAATTTGAAAGCTTGAGGGCCACATGGTACATTCTGCTCTCGGCTTAGTGCTCTACAGAGAAACTCCCCTGCTTCATGTGATCACAGGGTGAGATGTGGTGACCTGTTGGATCAGCCTTGGGTGGTGAGACCCTGGCCCAGGTTGGCCAGAGAGGTGGTGGATGAACCATCCCTGGAGACATCCCAGGCCAGGCTGGACGGGGCTCTGAGCAACCTGAGCTGGTGAAGATGTCCCTGCTCATGGCAGGGGTGGCACTGGATGAGCTTTGGAGGTCCCTTCCAACCCAAACTATTCTATGATTCTACATTGGGTAGAAGCAAAACCAGCTCAGCTCTCCTCACACTGCGTTCCCCTGCTCATAGTGGTGAGGAGCACAACAAAGCTCTGCTTAAGGTCTAGCAGGGCCAGAGCAGAGCTAGTAACCTCTGGCATGTCCTATAACACTGCAGGGTCTGTGGATTGTGGTCTCAGAGAGCTTAGTTGCTCAGACATGGATTTAAGCCAGGCCTGGCCAGCTGTGCTGCACAACATCTGAACTAGCAGATTTTCTTGGAGCAATAGCAGAAACACAGAGAACATTTCTGCAGAGGAACACCTGAGCAGCTGCACAGGCATCAACTGCATCCCACATGGGCCAAGCTCCCTGGATGTCTCCACAACAAGGCACTTGTTTATCTGAACTATCTCAGTCTCACTCACCCCAGAGCTTCATTTCTTTGAGAATGCCATTTCTGTAATTATTTCTTTTATGTAATCTTTAGCTCATTCTAACTTGTAACTGAAACCCTTTGGCAAAAAGACTTGCTAATATTTAAGGATTAAAATTGACACACTGGTGTTTTGGACAACGCTGTCACTCAGATCTTTCCAGCGCTCTTTGCTTATTTTATTCCTAAAGAATTGTGACACTGTGGCCCAGCTCTGCCACATCTACTTGGCAAATCTTCCCTGGTCAAATAACACGCTTCCAAAGCTCCAGGCTGGATGGTTCCCACCTAATGCCACTGATTTCACCAAGGCAACCCAAATGAGAAGATGAGATGCCATTCTAGGCAGACTAGTGTTGTCATCACTTAAAAGAATGAATCCTGTCTGCAATTGCTAACCTAAAGAGATATAAATCGTTTCAGCTTTAGGTCAGTCTGCTCATATAACAAAGAATGACTTGCCAAACACCTAATCATGAACTACAGATGCTACTGACCTTGCAGCTTTAGATATTTTGAAGCCCACACAATTAGTTGAGTCTTGCTTTAACATATCTCTCAAGACTATTGGACAAAGTGTCCTTTAGCTGAATGTTGCTCATTATATGCTAAGAGGATTATGTAATGCAATATGTAAATGTGTAACCAATTGGCTCTTTAACATGTGAACGTAGTGATAAGATTTTGTATATAATACCTTTTACTTTTCTTGCTGGCATGCTGGCTTATTCCAGCACCCAGGCTTGCACAGCTCTGTAATAAACATGGTATCTCATCTCTGTGTGCTAAACCTGATAAAGAGCCCTGTTTTGGGACAACATTAGTTCAACTGAACACCAATTTCCAATCAACTGCTCAAATATAGGTGGGATACTTTCTATTTTGCTGTTGACTTCGCATACTCTTCTTATTGTCATCTTCAAGATTCCAAAGCCTCTCAGCCTAGTGTTTCACTGTCTAGTAGCCTCTACTCCAAAGCAACCTCCTTCTTCTTTCTCCTGTGTTCTGCAGAAAAGATGCTAAACCTAAGGAAAAAGAAAATGTAAAGGCTTACTATCTGTCTCGGAGTAACGGAGTAGGGGTTGTCTGCAGGAATCCCTTCATGAGGTCGTATAAGTACAGAGACAACTTTTTGTACTGTAGGTTCCTGAGTGATGATCTCCTGTTCTTCACCGTCGGCGTCTGAAGGCTGCGGGGACACAAGGGTGGGGAATGGTTAAAGCTGTTACGCTGCAGAGCAGGAATGTAAGTGAAGTGTACAGGGAACTGCTGCACTAGGCAGTAAGCGCGGCCAGCTCCAGTTTCTGCCTTTCTGGCACAAAAACTGGACACGTGGATGTGTCCCGTACATTAATTTTTTCATGCCTACGTTTGCTCTCCTGAAACCGCTCCTGAACTCTTTGGAAAAAGTGCACGTCTGGGTCCTGTTCTGCCAAGAGAAGCACTCGACTGTAACATTTCTGGCCCATTATACAAACCAGCACTCTAGGGCAATAACTTCCCCTTGTTGCACAAGAAAGTTTGGAGGTGTACTCAAAACAACTATGCATTCTGAGCTGAAACAGAGAAGAGATGATTTTAAATATATTCTCTGCAAAGCTTTGCCAGATAAAGTTATATCTTCTGTATGATACCTTCTCCCTGTCACTCCCAGCCCTTCAGGGCAGTAAATGGCCATATTAAATACCTCCAAAACATCAGCTGCAATTGGAATTGCAAACTTTGCAGATTAGATTCTACTCCCCGGCTACAGCACCCATTGACACCCTAGAGCACCTATAAGTGGACCTAAATTAAAGAGAGTCAGTTATCTTACAGTTTCATGTAAAAATGGCATTAGTTTGTCAATGACAGGATTTTAAAGAATATCATCTGATCATCTGCTTTAAGAACTTTACGAAAAGGAGAAGCTGAACAGCTATTTGCTATCGCTCGTTCTGTAAACTTCTTGCTGATACTCATAGCCCTCTACCCATATATTGCTTTTTTGGCTGTGAGAGGAGCTGACGTTTCTTTTAATAACCCAGTTCTAAGTTACAAGTCATATCGCATGTTGTTGTTTTCAGCCTTTCATGCCAAGAAACCCATCATGTATCTCAGCAGCAGCATAAAAACCAGACTAACAGCTGACCTCATCTGTGGTTTTAATAGTTGGATCAACGCTTCCGCAGGGAACGGCAGTTTGATCCAACTTTACCTCGATCTCGGAGTCCAAGTTGCTACCAATTGATGGAGTCTCTTTTTCATCAGTGTCCTTAAGAGGAAAAGGGTCTCCGGAGAACAGCAACAGGTCCACCAGCTTCGTATTGTCTTTGTCTTCATTATAAGTTTCCCAGTCCAGGCGGATGTCTGAATTAGAAAGGAGAAAAGACGATTATTTCTGGTCATTGAGAAGACTCGTAGCTTAGTTGGTACCAGAGGAACAAGAAGATCAAGTAACAGATTCGTCTCTAGCAACTGGATTTGTGTTAAAGCACATCTTGAGCTTTCCATGTCTACTGTAAACTCAAATGATTTAAGACTGTGTGTACTATGCCCTTATTATAGCTTGTCTGCTCTCTAACTCCTAAACTATACTTTCATTAACATTAAAATAAATCATGAGTATTTTGTTTGTTAAGTATATGTGTTTGGTGTCATTCAGGAAGAAAAAGAAACCTTTACTCTGAAGAGCTTAAAATCTCACTCAAGAGATAAAAAGACTAAACACATAAGAGCCAGATGATGCCACTAAGAAGCAGGTAGCGTGTCTGAGTGATCAGGGTTAGTGCTGTGAGAGGTTTACAAAAATAGGACGGAAAATCCTGAATGCCCATCATTTCAATGAAGGAAAACCCAGGACAGGATGTGCTGTTTCATAGTAGTAACATGTCAAATCAATTACATTAATTCTACTACACTCTGGGTGGAGTTTACCTGCTTTACTCTTGCAGAAAACAAACTAATATTCATGGCAGTAATACCATAATGATAAATACCACTATGCAGACCTGACAACACGTACTATTGTTCTGTACTAGCCAAGTCAGAAAACAGCTTAGAAACTCTCTTACATAGTTATTATTTTTACAAAAAAAATCCTAATTAGGAAACAAGAACATCAGTTAATTAACATGCTAACGGGCTCTGGTTTTATTATTATAAGGAATGCAATGCAGGTGTTGATATTCACCATACAAAAGTCAGTCTTACCAAAGGGAGTAGGATTGTTGAGCCGGACCCTCCGAAAGACGGGACGCCCGTCAGAGACGTGAGTGCCAAACCTGCGGGAGGAAGCCTTGTTGTCAGCACACACAGAAAATAGTCAATGTCTGAAATCATTTTCCATTAGAGAATTGTTTAAAAGTGGAAACCTATCCGGCTGCACTGGCAGCTATCAGGTAAAGTCATGTGAAGTACAATATTTCTGTATCTAATCATCTTATTTCTTCTATTAGTTGTCTCAGACGTTTCATGGCCAACACATGAAGTCAGCTTTTGGGAAAGACTCTGGCGGCAGCAGCAAAGTGACCCAGATTCCCAGGTGAATAAGGTATTTTTTATGGTGGATTGCTAAATCTGTGTTCTGTGCCCCATTACAGAGTTGACACTGCAAATGCTCTTGGCTGCTGTGTGACACTGTCCTGCCTCTGTTTACCTGGGGGCTCCAGGTAAATGGCCAGGGAGAAATGAACTGACAAGGAGAACTGCCACCCTGTAGCAGTTCCCATCTCCACAGAGTCAGATGAGGCTGGAATGGGTGAAATTCTATGACTGGAAGCCCAGAACAGTGATTGCTGGTAAACCTGAGAAGGTTTGTATGCAGATTATTTTCTAATTAAGCTGGCAGAGACAAATGTATTGGTATCACAGAAGGAGACACTATATATTGACAGTCACTTTGCTGACCTTCTCATTATATCAAAGAGATGGGAATAAGCATGTATGTTGGCTATAGTCTAATAACATTTAATTCTCTGACTTCTATGATAGTATTTTGGGATATACCTGATCATGGGTTGCTCTCTTTGTGGTCCTGTCATCTGCAGGAAGATTGGACAGCCTGTCACAGTCATTCGCATTGGAATTAATTTTGGTTCTAAGTCTCCCACCTATTAAAAATGAATTTTTTGCTATTAAATCAAGAGGAAACTTTAGGTCTCTAGGTTACAAAGTCTTGAAAACTGATTGGATTTTCCAATGTTTTTTAATTGGTTTCTTTTGACAGCACTTAAGTCATATGCTAATGAAAGCTCTTCTCAGCAGGAGAATGCAACACCTCATACATTCATGACCTTCCCCATGGCTTTTCCATACAACACAATATATTGTATTGGTAGAGTAACGCACTGGCTAGCTACCAAACAGATTTTATAAATCAAATCTGCTTCAATCATTTTAAAGGCACATGAAAACCTCCCAAGGGATAAACACGTTACCCCAAAACTAAACCATGCACTGTAAGCGAAAATAATTATTCCTTATATGCCACTGGCGGTAGCGATAGAGCAATATCTACCCTGAATTTTCACAGAAGTCCAAACAAATTGAAAATGTGTTTTTAACAGAAAGGAATCTGGGAAATAGGATTGGTGGAGGATCTGCCATAGCAATACTTCACTTGGAAGGGAAGCCCCACCTACCATACAGACGAGATGATCCTGGTATTCTCCCCACATGTTGTTGTCAGCTGTTATTTCTACGATTAGCTGCTGGAATGTTTTCAGAGTTCCTGTGGAAGGTTGGACATGGAAAGCTGCTCCCTTCCCATGAGACAGCACTGCTGCTGCGAACTCTGAAAGAGCACAGCAAAGAAGCATTTGGTGAATTTTGAGGAAATGGAACAAAGTCAGCCTTTCAAAGAACACATAGGACTATATTTTTAGCTGGTGTTAATCAGCCTGATCTCACTGGTTTCCAAAACACCTGGGATCATTTACACAACCCACATTTATCCTACTTTACTGAAGTTCCCTTCTGCAGCAGGTTTTTGGTGTTGAGAGTTAGTTCTTGCAGGAGTTATTTCACAGGAAGCCTCCCTTCCAGCAACCTGATCCAGAACTGTGTTTGAGATACACGAGGCACTAATTGGCTAAATGATAACACACCCTCAATTTCAGAAAACGAAAAATAAGCTGAAATTCTTGCTATCTTGTTATCTTTCTAATAGCAGCTGCCTGCTTACATTTGTGTGCTCTTCAACACAAAGAATTAATTACAAAGAGCAAGGCCCTTCCACATTCGGAGCCACCTAGCCTGCTAAACCAATAAGCATGTCAGAACAGCATTTTCTCAATCTTAAGTACTAATTCAACAGCTGAAAAGCTCTGTCTTTGTAACAGATACACTATGGCAAGGT
Organism: Nesoenas mayeri; assembly: GCF_963082525.1. Taxonomy (NCBI): domain Eukaryota; kingdom Metazoa; phylum Chordata; class Aves; order Columbiformes; family Columbidae; genus Nesoenas; species Nesoenas mayeri. Next base: position 159,080,140 of record NC_137543.1, read on the forward strand.
ACCAATATGTCCAAGTTTTATTTTGGATACAGGATACACATCCACACTGTACAGCATTTTGCTCCCATTTCCCCCCTCCCTGGGTCTCGTGTGTCTCCAAATATTATTACTTTTTCAGTTCAATACATCAGGAATGATGGATGGGCTGTGCTGTAGCTTTGCACAGTGGGGAGAGCATATAAAAGGGTTTGAGGGAGAAAAGTCTCCTGCAATGGTATTGGGAGACTGTGGTGGAGGGAAATAGCCAAACGTGATGCGTGTCATAACCACCCATCTTTGTTTCAAACCATTGGTTTCAAGAAAAATAAGAGGTGGGGAGAAGGAGAGGGGGAGAAAGAGAAAAGAAGCAGGGGGAAAGAGAGAGATCGACCTCATGTTTATGCAATGTGGGCTTGTAAACTCAAGAATGAATTGAGGAACTAACAGTGTAGACATCGACAGATACTCCAAGAAATGATGTACCCGACTGGCACATTTAAGGCTGAATTTGTTAAGTCAGTTGGCTTTTGTCTTCTCTCCACTGTGGGGACAAACAGCTGGTCTCATACCTGACCGTGTTCTTCTGGCTGCATGTTTCGTGACAGGTCCTCGTCTTTCCAACAGCTGCCTTGAGAAAATAAATAATAATAATAAAAAAATCACAATGACAATTCTGTGAAAGGAGTAAATCTCTGCTATAATAACAGCTCTACCTGAATCCTAAATTAATGGCTGTTATAACCTGAAGAAGGACTGCATACAAAGTATTTTTTTAAAGTAACGTCCTTAAAAGCGAATCAGCTTCAGGGTTGTAAGACTTTGCGTGCAATCTAACACAACGGAGCGGCCTTGGCTGGTGTAAACCAGCTCGTGCCCATTGACAGCAACAGCGTTTTGCCATTTACAGCAGCTAAATCTGCAAGCTGTTTCTGCAGGAAACCTCAGCAGCAGGTTTCATCACCACAGTCGGAGTGAGAGCTTAAAAAACCCCAGCGGAGCACAGCAGAAAGTCCATCTTGTGACAGAGGGAATAGCACTCCGTCCTGATTTCAGATTTAATCCAGACCTAAATTAGTCATTGTGCAGAAAAGCAAGACTTACAGGCAGATTCCTTGTTCTGGAGTGGGCGAATAGCCAGTAAAATACTCAGCTTCTAGTTTGAATGGAGCACTGATGCCAGTGTGGTTGGTAAGAATTAACTGACGCTTTACTACATCTTTAAATGCAACTTCAGATCCAAAGTCCAAAAGAAGATCACCCGGGCTTTCAAATATTTGTCTTTTGTCACTGTCAGAAAAAAAAGTTACACTAGTATTGAAACATCAGTCTTATGTGCTTATGCCACAGATAATTTCAGTAGAGTTTAAAATGTGCAATATGCAACGTGGTTGTGATGATCACTGTGAAGAGACCATGCAGCTTATGATTATTATTATCGGCTTTCACTGCTTATAATTCTTTTCATTTTTATATTTTGGGTAGAACTTTTATCATGTGCAACATGTCGGCCTACCAAATTAAAGCCCTTTTAATATAAATAATATATATATAAAGACGAGCATATTCCAAAAGACAGTAATCATACTACACATAAGAAAAAATAAACCAAACATCAGTCAGATATATCAAGTCAAAGAGCAGTATTATTCATCTTTCTTTAATATCATGTCAAACAATGTAAGAATAAAGCTTAATGGTCCAAAAAACAGGGGCTTGGATGTGTATCCTGTATCCAATTTGAAATTCACATCTAAGAGCTGAATTTGCAAACTTGTGGCATTCCTGGAGATAGTTGTTCCTCACAAACATGCAAAGGACTGCACAAGTCCCACACTTTTGTTACCATAGAGAAAGGTAATTTTTCATGCTCTTTATACATAGAAGTGTCAACGGCAACTGGTGGGTGACAAGTGCCATGAGCACAAGGGAGATCGGACATTACACATGACGAAGAGTTTCACCAATGTGCAGTTAGCTTCACACCCATCTATTATTAATGAATTAATAAAGTCACAGTTGTTAAATTAATTTGCTGCAGCTACACAACAGTGGGAATGAAGTAGCGCTCTTCTCCACTCTTCTCTTTGGCTTATGAGGATGCTGAATTTGGCTCTGGTGTAAAGCCAGTGCCTTTTCTTCACACAGGCACCAACAGTGAATCCTCCCAGCACATTTTACTGCCTACATGAGGAGGAATGAAGTTTACATAGATAAATGTGTGATTTTTCCCCCTCTCTACTGTATTTTTGATTTAGGAAGAAGTAGTTTTTGTTCAGTTCAAGGTAAGCCCTTGATTTACCTGGCAACTCCGCTGTCACAGGGTATGGAGTAGGTGACGTACAGTCCTTTTACTTCCCCAGAAATACTCAGAAAGAGGGGTTCAACCATGTCTTCTATGCTACAGGAAAGGGCAAGGTCTTTCAGCTCACCCTGAAAGGAGAAGAGCGGAGAGTCCTTGTGAATGAAGCAAACATCACAGAGGAAAGGCAGCCCCTTTAAGAAACGTGCTTAGAAAATATGTGTAAACTTCACTGGACTAAAACCAGAACTACAACAGCATCTTGAAGAGTTGCGCTGAATTGTTTTAAGTGCATTATCTGTCAACATCAGATTTGCTCAGAAGGCAGTACCAAGGTAAAAAATTGTGGCTGTTTCTTGGCTTTGTACTTGTATCAGTCTATAAGCCTAAAACTGCTCTCTTAGTGATCTTTGACACACTTTCTATATTGCAAGTGGTGAAGTTCTTAGCATTAATCACTTCCAGTCAGGCTTCAATGATCTTCCTAAAGCAAGATTTTATATCTACCTGGGTTTACGGCAGGACTTGTAGGCTGAATTATGTGGCCCAGTTGCACCGGTACACTGGCTGATTCAACACTAGCATTCTTTTTTTCCCCTACCAATATATGAATTGGTGCATCCTGCATAAAATAATAGACTGGGATTCAGCTCTAGATTCAGACTTCTAAAAGTAACTGTTCAAATGTGAGCCCTTGAGTTCATCTATAAAAATGATAAATCTCCACTGAGTCATTAATGATGCTTGGCCATAAAGCTCACCTACAATGTATACAACCTTTCTTCCTGCTGGCTCGGATGAGTTCGGATCCCCAGCCACACAACCAAGTGCCCTTTCAGATGCCCAACACATCCTCTTGAGCTTCCAGCTTTCCGTGAAGAAAGCTCAAGTTTACTGGGATCCTGTGCAACATAAGCCAGACATAAATGGGCATCTAAGACCTTCTAGGGCACCTCTGACCATAGGACCACTTTGGTTGAAAAGACCCTCAAGATTATTGAGTCCAACTGTTGATCCAACACTGTCGCTAACCCACGTCCCTAAGAACCTCATCTATGTGTCTTCTAATCCCTCCATTTTTCTTAATATCCAATCTAAACCTCCCCTGGCGCAGCTTGAGGCCATTTCCTCTCATCCTATCACTTGTTCCTTGGGAGAAGAGACCAACCCCCTCCATGCTCCAAGCTCCTTTCAGGCAGTTCAGAGATCAGAAGGTCTCCCCTCAGCTCCTGTTCTCCAGCTGAACCCCCAGGTCCCTCAGCCGCTCCCATCACACTTGTGCTCCAGCCCCTCACCAGCTCCGTTCCCTTCTCTCAACTCTCTCCAGCACCTCAAGGGCTTTCTTGTCATGAGGGGCCTAAAACTGAACACAGTACTGAACACCTACTTTTAAGCAACTAAATGAAACTTAGGTCTTCAGTGACTGTAATGGGAACTAATACACCAAACCTATAGGAAGTACCTTTATCTAGTTGCATTAAATCAGCTGTTCGAATGCCCCTATAAAGTGTACAGCTGAATTCCTGAAGTTTGTAAACTCCGCAGTCTACACCCTATTTTTCAGAATCTCAGTCCCGTCAGCTGCTTTGATGTTTTCAAATATCAAAACATCATGAGTCCAGCAGCATTCAGAAAACCAAATGTGTACCATATATGCCAGCCTGCTACATTTCATTTGGGATAATCCAAAGTGAGGGTCTGTGTGTTCCAAGAAAAGCGATGAACATAAAGAGCAATTGAATAGGTATTTAAGACGAAAGAAAGGGAAGGAAGGGAAGGAAGGGAAGGAAGGGAAGGAAGGGAAGGAAGGGAAGGAAGGGAAGGAAGGGAAGGAAGGGAAGGAAGGCTAGGAAGGCTAGGAAGGCTAGGAAGGCTAGGAAGGCTAGGAAGGCTAGGAAGGCTAGGAAGGCTAGGAAGGCTAGGAAGGCTAGGAAGGCTAGGAAGGCTAGGAAGGCTAGGAAGGCTAGGAAGGGAAGGAAGGCTGAGAAATAAAGAGGCAGGGTAGAAAACTGCACACCATGAGGACTGCTTAAATTCTTGCCTTCAACATGGCACCTCTAAAACAAAGCAATTGCAGAGATATCATACAAAACAAAAAAAGAGCATTATGTTTTGTATATAAAATCCCTTCCTTTTGCCAGATGGAGGTAAGATGAGAACGCCAATGTTGCCGTTTCGATAAAACTGTATCCGTTTTTAAACTCACCGTGATGTTCGCTGACAGCTCTATGCAGAATTCTTTTTCTTCATTCGGACCCAAGGTGCCACTGGCCGGGCAGACGTTAGCGGAGCAGAAAGGTGCCTGACTTCCAATGAGCTGCCAAACAGAAAGGACAGACCTTCAGCTAACTCTGATTCTTTCAGACTTCCTCTTCGCATCAAAGAGCATGAAAGACAGAATTATTCTCAGGTTTAGGACACTTTAAAGTAGCAACACATACAGTTTGTTGAGGTCTGCTTTACAATTCCCCCGTGGTTGATAAGATCCTCATGTTACATTTATTCCAAATTACTTCAGGTGCCGACTGAGGCATCTGAGCTGGGAAAAGAGTCATTGTGGTTCCTCTCACAATCACAAGCCTTTTCCAAGTGAAGACAACCCATCAGGTACTGGAGCAGGACCCTAGAGGTGCCCCATCTCTCTCCACTGACTCCAGAGGTGGCTTCCAGACACAACCCTGATGCTGGTACCTTCCCAAAGTGACTAACTGCACATGACACGAATGCAGAGGTTCAACACGGTTACTCACATACAAACATCAGATACCAAATAAAATCCTGTGGGCATCCTCCTAGGCTCAAGCTGTCCCAAAATGTTTTCTCATATGTCCTATATCATCCATATGCTCAGTTAGGACATCTTGGGCACCTGAGGACAGCTTGGAAGGCGCTAAATATTTTCATGCAGACAACTGAGTTGAACCCTGGCAGTCAGAGGAGATCTAAATGACCAAGGCACTGAGTGCAGGATTCAGCTTACAGGCTAATTAACCTAATTGTACACACAGTGGGCATCAACGCCACCACTGTAGCCAACAGACATCCAGTTAGCTTGTGCTAGAGAGCATTCTGCAGCCCGAAGTAGGTGTCCATTTTAGGAAGAGCTGAATACTTCTCTGGACTCCACTATATAGACTCAGTTGCCTAAACATGGGCACATAGGGTGGCCAAGCCATATTAGTATGGCTGCCTGGTGTGACAGGACTTAGAACTGAGACCACACTTCTTGAGTGGCGCCTGGAGGTCAGGAATAACACCCTACAGCACCCAAAATGACACTAGACATAAATATTCTGGTGACTGACTTCCTGCTTGGATTTCCATTGACTAAAAAGAGAGTTCAGACCGTAGTTTACATACTGATATTAAAAGCAGGGCCAGAATCCATGAGCTGAATCCCACCCAAAATGTAACATTTAAGCAAAATTTAGACACCATTCAAAAGCAACACTGTTGCTATGATCTACCGAATTAAATGCAAACCCTAAACTGCCATGGTACTTTAGTAGCTTACATCCTATTTCATAGGATCATTTTGGTTGGAAGAGACCCTCAAGATCATTGAGTCCAACCATAACTCTGGCACTAAACCACGTCCCTAAGAACCTCATCTACAAGCCTTTTAAACCCCTCCAGGGATGGTGACTCCACCACTTCTCTGGGCAGCCTGTACCACTGCTTCACAACCCATTCCATGAAGAATTTTTTCCTAATATCCAATCTAAACCTCCCCTCTGGTGCAACTTGAGGCCGTTTCCTCTTGTCCTGTCACTTCACAGAATCACAGAATCCTATTTGCCCTCACATCTCTGCCCACCCATTCTCCCACAGACAGTAAGAGTGTATTAATATCAACTAGTAGTTAATTTTTTCATAAAGGTTGGTCTCAAGTTCTGCTCATATGCCAGTAAACAGCCACCACTACTCAAAAGATACATCAGAACAGCTTTTAAGAACAGTTTGTATTTTGATAGAAATTACAGTTTCTACCCCTGGCTGTATTCTTCATCCATTAGAAGCACATTTACCTTTCCCCATAAGTATTTTGCTGGCAGCAGTGTCTGGTTAAAAAGTTTGCTGGTTGCTTTGGCAGGAACTCCGGTATAAATTTCAGTGAAAACTAGATGACTGGATATCAGGCATGCTTGGGGGGTCTGAACTTCAACCAAAACAGGAAGGTGACTGGAAATAAACACACAGATGGTCTATTGTTATCGTTAATGAATTGTGCTAGATATACAATAGCATGCTGGAAAGAATGATGATTATGTTTATTTAGCAATATTAATGATTGGATAGTTCATTGATAGGTTACACAACCCCACTCCAAATTCCTCCTCTGTTTGTTTTAGGAGATAAAACTACCTAAAGGGAAAATCACACCACTTTTCCCCCTTACCTTCCTTCTCCATTTTCTACCTCTAGCTCTAATATCGTCTGGAAACGCCGGCACAGCAATGACGTGAACTGAACTGACATGCTGCATATACCCAAAGGAGGTATTTCTCCAGCAGATGGTTGAATGGTAAAGGGAGATACCTAGGAGAGAGGAAAGAGATTTCTTTGACACCTGAAAAGCAAATGTAAAATGCTGAAGCCACACGAGCTGATCAGGACTTGCGTGTAACTGTTTTTTCCTCAGATATGTCCTTTCTCTCAGCCCCTGGAGTCACACTCCCAAAAGTCAAGGGGCTGAGCAGCAGCTACACAAGATGCAGCAAATCAAGATTCTTGGACAGAAAGGTTGAGAAAATAGGGCTGGAGAAGTGGAATTAGAAAGAGCACGAGTGTGGGGTAGGAAAACAAAGGGAGGAGGAATGGAGCAGCTTTCTGTGATCTTCACTGGGATATGAAGATGCTCTGGGATGACAAAGTCAAGAGATTAAGTCTAAAATCTCTCTGGAGTTCCGGGAATTGTTGGGAATGGCAGGGGACAAAGGAATAACAGTGAGAAGTAAGGGCTTGAGGACTGAGAGGACACGGTTTCCTCTTATCAGGCACCTTTGATTATCATAGAATCATAGAATAGTTTGAGTTGGAAGGGACTTTTAAAGGTCAGCTAGTCCGACCCCCTGCCATAAGCAGGGACATCTTCACCCCGATCAGGTTGCTCAGAGCCCCATCCAACCTGGCCTTGAACGTTTCCAATAATTACTTGTTCTGTTCCATTAATTAATTGTAATTAATTAGTTGTTCTGGAGGAAAAGGGGTAGACACACACACAACTGTTTTGCAAGGCTGCCATAACCACCACTCATAAATCTATTCTTTTTCCATCAACTTGCACCCAAAGCTGGTGAGACACCTACATGATACATAGAAAACAAAGCTCAGGAACTCATGGGGATACAGTGCAACTTCTCGCAGGCTTCCATCTCCTGATGCTCAATGGAAAGTTCCTACTGAACAAGCTCCTCTCTCCTTTGCAAAACTGACAGTGTATCCAGAAAAACAAAACATCTGGACAACACTTAGACCAATTTTGCCATGAAACAAATTAACTCAATTCCTTTCATGAGTAATCATGTAAAGAGCCCTAAAGGCAGAATTCGGTCTTTTGTTGCAACAAAAAGCATTTACCCCAGAGCACAGATTTCCTCACTTTAATGCACAACACCAAGGAGAAATCCAGCTACAAAGTCCACTGTGTGCCACAGATAATCAAAATAATGATTTTATTTTCTTAGTTTCAGGAATACGTGATGGTCTGCAGATAGCAGCTGTCACTCAAACCTTTGTCACCAGTATTACGTCCAAGCTGCTTTAGTTATTTCGTGTGAAATGGTGGAATGAGCTCTGCAAAGACTGGAAGGGACTGCATTTGACACATCGCAGCCTTGATAATACTAAACAACAGTTTTAGTAATCTTTGTGGTAAGAAGTCATTTTGGGAGGCACCCGTGTGTTTCAAAACCATCGTTTAAAGCCAAAAGGCCCAATTCAGTTTGACTGAGATGCCGATGTGGGTACATAGGACAAGCGTTTAACAACCTCAGTTCTGATAAAGTCTTGTCCTTTTATTTAGATCAGCAGCAGATGAAATCCCTGTCATAGAGGAAAAACTCCATATCTCTTTGAATCAGGCTGGCAGGGAATTTGTAATAAATGGAAATAGAGGGGAAAAAAAAGCAAAGCAGCATTTATTCTCAATAAGAAGTCACAGAAATGAGAACTTTTGATATCTGGGATGAATATTACAACTCCGAAACATAAGGAAGAAATATCTAAAGGGGAGCATGACCAGCTATAGCAGTGACTCACCTCTTCATTCCTTTCAGCCAGACAAACCGGGTTTTCTTGCATTCTCCATTGTGCTGGCAGCTGACACAGATTCTGAATCTCAAAGGTTCTTAACACACTCTCACCTCGCTTAATCAAACCTAACTGGAGCGATGGAACATCAATATGAAGAAGTGGACCCTAGGACGCCAGGAAACAGATGTCAGAATGGACACTTCTGCCAAAACTGCCTAATTAAGAAGCTACATTAGCTAATATTAACATTCATTTTCATGGAGAACAGCAGAAAGCAAATGCATTGCGTGTAATACAGAAAAACAATCTTACTGTCATGGGAATATCGACATTGGCTCAATAGTTATTAGACAACAAAAAATACCTCTTGTTTGTAACTGCATTTGATTTTTCAGGCCTTTAAGAGGCAAAAAGATTTATATGGACAATAATGAGGCCCCACAACGAGTCATCCCCCAACACCGAACTGTTCCGTACCTTAAACGCAGCCTCAACATGCAGCACAACTGGCTCTGGGCAGTGTTCAATTTTACACTGCAGGTTATGGCTGATGCACCCAGGTTTCCATCCAGTAATTGCCAGTTCGAATTCGCAGCATTTATTCATTTCTAGGAAAAAGAAAGAAAAATATCAGGGTACAGTCTCCCTTTTTTGCAAAGAAACCACCTGTTGTGGTTCCTGTAACTCCTGGAACCAAATTAAATGTCCTGTTGGCTCCAGTGGACTGGGGATCAGTTTTTTCCACTCATACCAATTTAAATATTTCTGTTATTAACTGATGCTTGCAAGGCACAGACACTTTACCTATGGCACCAGTATGAGGTTCAACTTCCAAGATGTCACAGGTGATTATTTTCTCCCATGTGTACTTGATCAATGATTTGCTGTTATTCCACATCTGAAACAATTAAAATCAACGAGACAATTAATGCACTTGAAGCTTTCATAGCAACAAGCCAATTTGCTGAGAGTACTGATGCACTGCAAAACAGGTTTCACAAGCCTTACATTACATAATTTGCAAACTCCAACCACATCATGATCCCTAAACATTATGACCTACTCATACACCTTGAATTTAGCTAAAACATGCTGTATCTTCACTTAAATCTTGAAATAAATTGAGCATGGTAAGAGTGGAAAGGCACAGAACTTCATCGAAACTCTGACTCGACCAGTACTAACTCTGTACCACACACTAACTACTGTTATTTTCATTATAATGTTTTGTCCTCTCCTCTGTGATATAAAACAAGGACAAGAAGAAGTAGGATTCACCTGACTAGATTTCAGGTGTCTGTAACATCATCACTTGACTTCATGTCCTAGGAATTCTCTTTTCTGAAAATAAAGCAAATTAGAGAATGCTGGGAGCAATTCCTCTGATCTATTTTAGCCTGGGGGATGAGACAAATCACCCCCTGGATGCTGCAAACCAGATCTATGAGGAAAGTTGAAAGCAGGTAGCTCAGATATGGAATCTATGATGAAAACACTATATTTAGTCAGAGTAACTCAGCGGCTACCTTCCCGGTCCTGAAGGTGTTGTCTGAAACTTAAAGGCAATCCATTAGCCATTCTTCTCAAGAATATTTCAAGCCTTTTAAACTTTTTTCCCCATTTTTCAAAAATGTTACAAGCCTTCAAGATAAACTGGAAATCCTTCTTTTGAGAGCAGTCTTTATTTGCCAAAGGATCTGTTTGTGAAGGAGATGGAAGCTCTTGAAATCTTTAGCCTGCTCTTCAGATCTGTTTGGACATTATTTCTTAATTACAGCAAATAACTGTGTTCTCTGAAGCACAATCGTCTCTAAGCACAGTCCAAAGTCTTATTTTTTTAAGACTTAAAAAAATAGTTGGAGAAAAATGTGAGGAGTGTCATTATATTATCAGTAAGTGACTTAACTACCACATGTGTAGCTGTACTGGATTACTAAAAGTAATGGCTGTCTTAAGCTGAAAATGCACTTCCAGAAAGAGAAAGCATAAAAATAAATGCTGATTAGTAGTATCTTTAAGAAAAAATGGAAAGACCATTAACTTGGAAATGTCTTCCTGTTTGGCTCTTACTAACAAGCCCATTATTCCCAAGTGAGTCTAAGACCCAAAGGATCCTCAGCTATAGCGAAGAGGATGCTGAGTGAGGGGGCAATTGCAGCAGCACAAACAGAAATTATCAGAACCTGCAGGAAATAAAGGCCAGAAAGCTGCAGCACATCTGACTTTTGCAGCTCTTCTGTGCTTGCTGTAGTCCTTTCAACAAAGTGCCTCTGTTACAAAGCAATTAAATAATCTATTGGCTCTTCCTTCCAACTGGAAAACTTTTACTCTACAGGAGTGATAAGCAACAGGTTTGTGACCCAGAAAAACATTTACAAGGGTAATACTCTGTGGTACCAAACTGGAGAGATGAAAAAAGAGCAAAGTGTGCTGCCTGGAGCGTGGGGCTGAGCAGATCTGCAATGTGGCCCCTTTATTTAAGAACAATTAAAAGAACATGGACTGTCTGATATCTTCTACTAACACCTATGGCACCCAGTGACAAAAAGCAGACAATAACAAAGTCAAAAGCAAACAAACCTTAAATGTTCTTCTGACATTTACGCCAATAAAGTTTTCTCCAGGGATGATGATGGCGTATGGTTCCAAAAGAAGCTGAAATGGTTCTGTCGAGCCTTTAACTTCTATTTCCAGCGCTATTACATCCTCTGCTTTGTATTCTGGGATGTTTTGAAGCATCCCCTCTCTTACTGAACTTTGGGAGGAAATATGGTAGAATTATTAAGCATTTTTAATTGGTGTTTAAACCAGACCGTATCTTTTAATTGCCAGATCAAAATCAATAATCATCAGAAGTGTCTCAATGAAAAAGTGCCAGTGTGCAACTAGGTTGGGGACAATTAAAAACTGGGAAAAAAATCCAGTGGCTCTTTAAAGTGCCCCAGAACAAGTATGTAAGTCATAGGCTGCTGGGACAAACAGTAATAACAGGAAAAGCTGCTGGAAATCTCAGCAGAAAGTCTGGGAAATCAGCAGACAAAATGACAGCGTTATCTTTTTTCAAGAGGTGCAGTCCTGGCTCAGGCATATGAGGGAAGCTCACAGGGACACTCTTTACCACTTTAAGTTGTGAGGATAAAATAATTTACAATTGTCAGTCCGTCATCACCAGAAAGATCAAGAATCCCAGAAACTTAATGTAACAGCAAAGCTAAAATGTGGCGACAGATCTTACCGGGAAATACAGTTTCTCTGCTTACCAAGGTGATTCTGGGATGTCCCTCAGTACCATCTGAATCACACTGTGATAATTCTTCAGCTACACACATAAAGAAGGATTTTAATGTCAAGTAACCAGTTATGTTGAGGATTAAAAAAAAAAGGATGAAAAAGTAGTTTATGTCTAAAGGTTGAATGATCAGAGTGCTAAGCTCTAATAAACAATATTCAAACTCTAGAATTACGACAAGAAAACATGTTTGATTGCAAGATATTAAGCCAGATTCTGATCTCATGGTATATGGTTCCAAGAAAAATACTCATTTTTAACATGTCTGTTATTATTTCCCTAGTATATTGCATACTACACACAGGCATCTGCAAATGCTCCCCAAATTGAGATAAGCATTGCTGCATTAACTTCAAGTTTCTTCTAACTGCTCCAGGGTATTTAGCTTAATTGACCATCAATCTGATTTTGAATAAGAACCACCACTTTTCCATCATGGGAAAAGAGGATGCCTCCTATATTCTAATGGGGGAAAAAAGGAAAGATGGAAGCAGGCCTTACATCTGAAGGTCTTTGCAAGAGATTCGTTTATAGAGAGACATTAATCTATGTGTTAATTCAATATATTTTTGTTAACAAATTAAAATCCTTAGGACATCATTAATATATTTTTCCATTAAGTATTAAAAAAAAAAGAAAAACAAGTGTTTAATTTATCTTCCATACTTACTTGAGGCATTCCTACATCTGTCAATCACCACAGCATGGGATATTCCCACTCTTGGGCTTACTTTGGATTGAGTTTCTTTAAATATTGTGAGCTCATGCTCTTTATTTACATGGATGAGGGAGCAGAAACTAAGACAACAGTCACTGGCACAGCTGCGTTCAAACATCATCGCACCCTCTTTCCCCACAGCTGCACAGCAGCCTCTGTCTCTGCTATTGCCCCTTTAATTTACCCCACAGACATTCATAGGATCCATTTAAACCCCCCAAAGTTACAGCTGGAAATGGTTTAAATAATCCCTGTTTTCTACCCAAACTCATTGAGGCTACAGAATGTAGAGGACACATCCCCAGAGCAGATGGGAAGGGGATTGTGGAGGAGCTGGTAACTTCACCAGCCAGCACAGCTGCAGTTTGGAGGATGTGTCCACAGTTTCAGTGTAAAATTAATGGTGTCCAATCAGTCCCAAAACCGACATGAGATCAGCAACTGTCTCAAATTTTGCAGTCAAAACATGTTTTCCTTGAGTAACTCTCAACATTTTGAGCACTGTTTATCAGAGCGTAGTCCCGTCTAATTAAATTTAATTCAGAAAGCTGCACAGTAAGGCTTTTATGACTTGCATGAAAATACACAGCTGGAGTTTGTAGATAGGAAGGAATCATAAGCCGTACCTCCTGTGGAGTGTAAGTGAGAATAAATTCATGATCAGCGTGGGGAAGCAAAACTCCCTGCTCAGGATTTAGGGAGAAGGCTGACTCTGTGTCTTGATCGTATTTGAGCTCCATCGAGGCTGCAGTTTTTTCTGGTATTAATGGTTTCAGGTTAGGCTTCATTATCTGCCAGTAGAAAGGCAGTTCTATGGGGCTGCAAAGAGATCAGTAAACAACAAAAAACTATAAATAAAAAACCAGACATTTTTGAGTAAGATATTGGGAGAAAATTTTCACTTTTTCCACATAAGGAATTCCTCTCCTTAAAAATTACAAGGGTTAGACTTAGCAGACTTTCCGAGCTACAAAGCAGCATACAGAAATTGTACAAAGAGCATGCTAATATATGCAAGTACATTATATAAATATGCAAGATATGTTAACACTTTTTTTTTGGCCTTATTTCACACAGAATCACAGAATGTCAGGGATTGGAAGGGACCTTTAAAGCTCATCCAGTGCAATCCCCCCATGGAGCAGGAACACCCAGATGAGGTTACACAGGAAGGTGTCCAGGCGGGTTGGAATGTCTGCACAGAAGGAGACTCCACAACCCCCCTGGGCAGCCTGGGCCAGGCTCTGCCACCCTCACTGAGAAGAAGTTTCTTCTCAAATTTAAGTGGAACCTCTTGTGTTCCACTTTGCGCCCATTACCTCTTGTCCTATCATTGGTTGTCACCGAGAAGAGCCTGGCTCCATCCTCCTGACACTCACCCTTTATATATCTGTAAACATTAATAAGGTCACCCCTCAGTGTCCTCTTGTCCAGCTCCAGAGCTCCAGCTCCCTCAGCCTTTCCTCACACGGGAGATGCTCCACTCCCTTCAGCATCTTTGTTGCCCTGCGCTGGACTCTCTCCAGCAGTTCCCTGTCCTACTAGAACTGAGGGGCCACAACTGGACACAATATTCCAGGTGTGGTCTCCCCAGGGCAGAGCAGAGGGGCAGGAGAACCTCTCTGACCTACTGACCACCCCCTTCTAACCCACCCCAGGTACCACTGGCTTCCTGACCACAAGGGCCCAGTGCTGGCTCATGGTCATCCTGCTGTCCCCAGGACCCTCAGGTCCCTTTCCCCTACACTGCTCTCTAATAGGTCATTCCCCAACTTATACTGGAACCTGAGGTTGTTCCTGCCCAGATTCAAGACTCTACACTTGCCCTTGTTACACTTCATTAAATTTTTCCCACCCAACTCTCCAGCCTGCCCAGGTCTCTGATGGCAGCACAGCTTCCAGTGTCAGCCGCTCCTCCCAGCTTCGTGTCATCAGCAAACGTGCTGATAGTGCACTTATTTAACTTGTCGTATAATGCAACTTCTAGGAACCTCTGTAATTTTGCTTTCAAGAATCTGAGGTCAACAGGACCGTTCCTGCTGATACCAGTATGTTTGCATTGGATCACTGCTGATGATCTGCATAAAATTCTGAATTTAATCCAAGTGCAAGCTGTGGCTTTTAACCACAACAAACCCAGAGGCTCCAGCTAAGATGATAGCAATGGGTCTGTAATATTGTTTGCAATCCAGAAAAGGTTGCTTAAATAGATTGGTTCAGCAGAAGTATATTCCCTGGAATGGATTAATGGGTTTAAAACCTTGCTGATGCTGACTTCAAGAACTTTGCCTTACTAAGGGGAAGAAGGACACTGGAATTTCAAAGTCAGTATCAATCACATAAAACTGAACTGATACAATTTCTTGTATCACTTTGTTCAGCAGACAAAAGTTTCTGCAGCTTTGTTTCATAGAAGTGCTGGCACTGGACGTGCAGGGACCGTTGTCATGATTGTAACACACAGAAAATGTGGAAATTGGCATAGTCACTGTGCTAATTTCAGCATCCCACACACTAAATCACACTTTCTGTACCCAAACAGCACTTTGTTCTGGCACTATGCATGTGTGGTTTCCAGGTCACAGAACAAACTTCCGGAAATTCCCTGCAGCAAGAAGCAATTTGCATTAATGTATCTAAAGCCAGTACTGACCTCCTCACTGCTTTGATGGTCTGCAGCCTCTAATTACTGCAATCATGCACATTAGTGTCCTTCTATTATTGCCCAGCTGATTTTGAGCAAAATCAACATGTCTCTGTGTTCAGTACAACATAATTGTACATAGGGACATACACCTTGACCTCAAATTGCTTTTATATTTAAATCTATTAGAATTCAATAGTAGGAATCATGTGAAAGTTTTAATATGAGCCAGTTACACTGGGATCCTGTTTTAACCACTGGAAATCCAGTGGGGTCCAAGATGTCTTATGTCTTGTCCTGTGGGAGAACAGACAGAATTGCATCCTCGGAACCATCTAGACCATGTTAAATATTTCCTGCAACCATCCACACAAATCTTTTGGAATTGTAGATTTATCTATACTAAGGCAAATACATTGAGCTTGGCAGCGTATGAACCAAATAACATGGCTAACGGTTGCCATAATGTTTGATCTATACACAATGTTCCTGCTCTGACGAGCGTATCCTTGAACGTTACTAAATAATGGAGCAAAACGAAGCAACGCTTCCGCGTAGACTTTATCAAGTGCATGAAGATTTCTCCAGCTTCAGAGAGTTTAGTATCTCAAATGAGAGCCCCACCAGGATCGCAGAACATTACTCTAGTAATACCAGCTACATACGTGGAGTTTCTTATAACCATTTTCTTCTCCTCGGTGCTGTGTGGGTTTTGGGGCTCGAATCGTATGAGGTGCTTTGCTGTTACGTCAGTAACTTCACCAGGTTCAGGTTTGTTTTCTCCACCCGTGACGAACAAAAGCTCCAGAGCTATCAGCTGTCCAACCCCTCGAAGAAGTAAGTAGATATTACTGTTTACCGTTTGGCTATTAACGTTGTTCATATTACTCATTAGCAGCAAATGCCAGCAATGGGCATTACTGATTATATCTGGTGTTTCCTCAAGTTTCAGAACTCCAAAGTGTTAATTGTATGATATATTCCTGATGTTCTTTGTTCATCAACATATACCAATAGAGGTCTTAACTTTGTGAATTGAACTGATTTGGACTTCAGGGCCACAACCTCAGCTCACTTACATCAGCATCGTTTTACTGAAGTGAGCAGTGTGTTCACAATGGTTCATAAAGTGGCTCCCAGATGTTTTGAGTAGTATATAAAAATAAAATTAAGCAGCAAATACACTAATAAAGAATTTCCAAAGGAAATACCTGTAATAAAGTTATTACATAGACAAGTGAAGCCTAATGTTAGAGCATTCAGAAATACATTACAGAACAAGCACTAATATTTACAATAATTTCACCTGGTTTCATTAGCTAATCCAAAACCTGCCTCTCGTGAATACACTAATCCAAGATATGCTCCAAATTTGCTTCACACCCAAATGTACTCCTAGTTTGTCATGTTATCTTACTGAAACAAAAGCCTAAGAAATGAATTTCACCTGACTACAGCTGTTGTTTTCTGCTCCTTGATGGCATTTTACATTTGAAGTTTTGTCTACAGTGGGTTAAGAGCTCAGTGCTTTCTGAATCCCATGTATTTTATGCCACAGGATGGAGTAGCAGTAGTAGTAGTAATAGTAATAATAATTAAATGCTTAGCATTTCACACTATCTTAACCCAATGACATAAAATCTTATCGTTTTAAGCCATCAGCCACCACTCACATTATTTGAATATCTAAAACACGATCTCTGAAAGGTGTTAGAAACAAACCTGTGACTGTAACATCATTAACCTGGCAATTGTCACAAACAATGGTGTATATTTGCTGTGAGACTTCAGGAGTAGAAGGGAAAAACGCTACCTGAAAGAGAGAAGTGAAATAGCAACGTCTGTAACTGCTTTCTCCCCAGGAAGTAATAAACTTCAATTTGTAAATGTTTACTAAAGGACAGCTCTATTAGCAATTAAATCGTACATTTGCAAGGAAGAGTGTCACATTCCCTTAATACAGACCAGAAAGAAATATGTGTTTTCTGGGTCACAAAGCTTACCTGTGTGCATCTGGAAGGTCACCAGAAGTGTAGGCAGCCTGCTGGGTTAGTTGTACGAATTGCACCCTCAGAATTGGTCACTTACTGAGCAATGTCACTGCTGCCTGTCAAGCTACAGCGACGTGAGCCAGGCAGCTGCTGTGTGCGCTCCCTCAGCTCTGCCTCAACAAAAAGGATTCAGGGGGCTAAAACTCTGCAACATTTGGCTCCAGCAATGTTCTTCTGCCTGCTGTCCATCACAGCCTGCAAGCCTAACTCGTGCTAAATCAATCTGATCCTTCCCTCCCATGTGTGCCTGGCCCTGCTGAAGCAATGCAGGTGGGAAGAGAGAAAGGAGGAGAAACGTTTCTCATTATTCACACCTGCTTGAGCCGTTCCTCTTATCAGCAACCACGAGGTACTTGAGAAATGAAGGGCTGGAGGTTGGCCATGCCCTTGATGGCACTCTTCCTCTCTTCATCATTATGCTATAATAAAATATGACCAACATCAGAGAAAGCAGAGGTGGCAGCTATTAATGCACACCTACCGCAGGGTCTTTTTCAGGAAAGATCACAGCAAAAGTGGTGGATTTGTACCTGCTGCTCTACAATGAAAGATTTCTTGTTTTATTTTTCCAAAATGTTCTTCCTTTTCAAGGAAGTTCAGAAAGGAAAAGTTACTTGGATTTGATGCCCCAGCTGGAGTGAAATAAGGACTCTGGTGTTTTCAGATTCCTGTTTTCTCTACAGGATTCTTTGCATGTGGAAAACCTGAGCGGTCTCTGAGAGGGTTAAGGAAAACCTGGAAGCTGCAATGAAAGACCCTCCAATAAGACTCACAATTGCAATTCTTCCAGCATAATCGCACAAAAGGATTTGAGCACTTTTGTTCACACAACCCCAAATTCCCAAGGTCCGGCCAAGATCTTCTAGAATGATCTTGTTTGCTAAAGTATTTGGGAAGGTACAAAGACTTTCTATAGCAGTTGGTACTAACCTCTACTGTTATACTCTCCCCTGGAGCTAGCTTAAAAATGGCAGGGTGGATTCCAAAAGGATCTTGAATCACAAAATCAACAGTGGCAACATCCTAAGGTGTTTAAAAATACATAAAAAATTGATCAGGTTGTTTTTAACATACAGGGTTACCTAAAACAAGCAGTATGCTACAACATCACTGTTCTACCTCTTACGATCTATTTTTTTCATGCATCTGAAAAGTATGTGGCTGATGTATATGGCTCAATTAGAAGAAATGCTCCATGTTTTATAATTCACTTGGTGAAAGCAGGAGGGAAGGTGGCGTTTCCAAAGACAAATTCTAGTGTCAGTAGCCCCAGAATTCATGCTCATGGAAGAACAGCTACGCACAGAAACTCTGCCTGTGTCTCCATACTTATAACTCACTTTGAGTTGGAACTGTAAAGCATTTCAGGGGGGACAACCTGACACATCAGCTATCCCATTAGCCTTTCCTCCAGCACATAAAATGCCAATCTAGTAGTCACATCTTCTCTTCTTTGTCCCAGCCCCTGTTTTGTGATGGAAAGCTAAAGACAGAGCAGTATTGGAGTAGACTGTTAGTGTCTACAGGTGCAGAAAGGTGGTATCTTTGGTGAGAAGGGAGAGGAAATAACATCAAGGGGAGGAGGAGGGGCAGGTGCCAAACTCTTCTCTTTAGTGATGAACAACAGAACCTGAGGGAATGGCAGGAAGATGTGCCAGGGGAGGTTTAGGTTGGACATCAAGAAAAGGTTCTTCACCCAGAGGGTGCTGGACACTGGAACAGGCTTCCCAGGGAGGTGTCACGGCCCCAAGCCTGACAGTGTTCAAGAAGAGACTGGACAACACCCTCAGACACGGTGTCAACTGTGGGGTTGTCCTGTGCAGGGACAGGAGTTGGACTTGATGATCCTTGTGGGTCCATGCCAACTCAGGCAATTCTACAATTCTATGATTAATCAATACTAGAATTGATTGCATTTCTATTTGCTTTAAGAGTAAGATTAAAGTTCAAACCAATTGTCCTTTCTCTAATCTATGCCTATGTTCACCTAACTGCTGATCAAGATAACTTCTTCCAGTCAGCCTGGAGCACAAGCAGGAGGTACCACAGAATCATAGAACACCAGGTTGGAAGGGACCACAAGGGTCATCTGGTCCAACCTTTCTGGCAAAAGCCCAGTCTAGAGAAGCTGGCCAAGCACACCCTGTCCAGCTGAATCTTAAAAGTGTTGGGGAATCCACCACTTAGACATTGGGCAATCCACCACTTCCCCGGGGACATTATTCCAATGGCTGATCGTTCTCACTGTGAATAATTTTGTATGGAGATCTGGGAAGATTAGTTTCGAGGATAAATGTGAATCTCTGAGGGAGGGGGACAATATAGATGTCCCTAGGAAGGCATCATGACTTCTGTGCTAATATATCATGAATAGATTAGTGTCAGGGCATCTATACCCTACCCTACCCTACCCTACCCTACCCTACCCTACCCTACCCTACCCTACCCTACCCTATCATACCATACCATACCATACCATACCATACCATACCATACCATACCATACCATACATGTCCAGTATTTCCCTCCTAATCACTCACCCTGAAACTGGGAGGTGGCCAGGCCTTCTTTGGCATTATACAGAACATCCCAGTGCTAAATCCCTCATTTCTGCACAAAATCATCACTGATTTTATTCCTCCAACAAGACAGGAACCACAGTCTATAATGTGAGGCACTGCAATGAGTAACACAGAAAATCAGACTATGCAGACAGCTGGAAAAGCCAGCTACTTCTTAAATAAATCCTTACAGACATTACTGCATATCAATATGCTAAGTGCTACAATCCTAAAAAGCCTTAAATTCTTTCAGTTTGAAAGGTAAACAGTATGAGGTGCATTTTTCTACATTTATCTTACTTTTTAATGGTGCTTCCTCCTTAAAGACTTCATTGAATGATTATTTTTAAAAAGCTCCGTGTTACAGGAAAGGTGAATTTACAAAAAATCAAAGCCGGTTTCAGCAAAATTAATTCTGGTTGTTACAGCTGAGGCTCAATATCTGAGAGGTGAATCCTGCAGATATGTCATATCCCTATATAATTAATGTAATGCTCCGTGAATATTAATTAACAGCATCAAATAACTAAAGCATAACTCCTTAATATTTAGGATTGGTAATTACAGTTAGTAGGTTGAGAATTGACAAGACACAAACCTAGAAAAGTGGCTCCCGCTCACAGTGAAAAAAATGAGCTTAATGCAGGAAAAATAAATAGTCGAGGAAAAATTGGACAGGATTGCATTTAGGAACTAATAAATCTGCTATGAGTGAAAACTAAATAGATATCCAAATGTAGAAGATGTTTGTCCACATTTGTTTGGTGACATAAAATGGGAGACAGTCAAAGAAACAAGCAAAAACGTCCATATAACTTTAGAGAAACTTAAGAATTGGACATTACTGACGTGTTAACACTGGAGGTGGTCGTTTAGCTTGGATGGGGATCACAAGAGGTTCTGATACTTGGGTCTCCACTATTATACAATCTTCATAATCTCCTAATGATTCAGGAATAAATTGGACTGTATACTGGCATGTCATCCCAGGAGCAATTTTTCCTCCCTTTCCTGGAAATTTTCCTTAGGAAAAAAAATGCAGGGAATTAAAAAATTCAAACTTCCCAAAGTTAGCATATGTATTTATGATCACATCTCCTTCCAGAAAGGTGCCTGTAAAGCCTTCCCATATTGCCTAAATCAAGCTGATAAAAACAAATGCCCAGGAAAGGTTTGCCAGTGTAATCTGAACTCAAAGAAGACTTTTTGGATGAAATATACTTCTTCTAACTACAGAAAACAGAGTGAGGAGAACCCTAGTGCCATTACCCAGTTTTCCTCTGCCAAAAGATAATGAGATTTACGTGGGGGCAATTAACTTCTAAATATTCCTCCAATGATGCAACTGAGATACCACAATCTCCTCAGGCAATCTACCCCAGTGCCTGGCTATCCCACTATAGGAAAGATGTTTTTCTTTCCTCTTCCATCTAATCTTCCTTGCTGCAACTGATGTATATTATTCCTTGTTTTCCCCCACTAATGGTTTCAGTGGCTACTACGTCTGTTCCAAGAGGAATTTTGGATCTGACTCAATCTGGTTATTCCGCGGATACATTTCAATCTAACCGCAAACATTCTAATGTTAGTTACTCTTCTTGAATTCCTCATTAGACCATTTGAATCTGCTTAGGAATTGGATGTGAGTGGTCCTAGAGACATGAGTCAGCTTTCAGTTTCTAAAGAACTGAGCATTATGGGTAGCAGAACCAAACAGAATGTCTCTGCAAAACCTTTGTTCAAGCAGATAAATCACACCTCTTCTGTGTTAACCTTTTAAAGGCAGTAAAAATAATCCTTACCTGGCCCAATGGCAAATGCTGGAGTAGAGGGGGGAATAAGTCTTAATGAATGACACGTTGAAGTGATGTTTTGCAGCTCTACCGTCATCTTCATTCAAAAGAGAATAGAATATGCCATTGTATTTATCATCACTCATTATAACATTTACAATTCCCTAGTGCTCTGCTAGGAGTAGCTAATTGATCATCACAACCGGCCTAAAAATCTCAATTTATTCAATAAAGACTGAATCAGATACTAAAAAAACAACAAACAAGCAGAGACTGAAAAGGATCCCTTTTAGTTTTCATCAGTGAGTGTGTCAGTGGCAGGTATGAAAGAAGGAAGCTAAGGGGTCATTAATTCAATATAAGGGTCATTAATTCAATATAAAGAAGAAACTCAGACTTTTGTTAAACTGGGGAAAACCAAAAAGATTGGGTGAACTGTGTAGATCATAGCGGGATGTAATGCTTCTCAGAGGTAGAATTAACCCTCTGCAAAGAAGTTCTTACCTCATAAACCTGGCCAACTTCATAATCAGAAAACAAAACAGTAGGTGGATTGGCAAGAAACACAGGAATAAATGAGGTATCACTGAAAGATAAAAATATTGAGACATTTCCTTACTGCCTAGTTCTTTAAATACTGATAAAATGAGAAATTGCAAAATGTATCCTTTGGCAAAACCAAAATGGCATACAGACATCCTTTGTTTCCTAAGAGACCATGCAGACATTTAACACCAAATATCTATGTGTGAATCCACAGCAATTCTATAGTGGAACTCTCTGTATGCTCCAGCTTAGAATCAATAAACCGTATATACTTCATACCCTTTATTATCTTCTGCTTTTCTTCTGGCTATGGTTTGTTCCACCTTTTCTTGAGAAATGACCAGAGATTTGCCTCCCTGCAGGGCATTTGGTGGGAAGAAGCGAGGGTTCTTCAAGTAATTCTGTCTTCTCTCAAGTTTGGCAAGGTAGGCACGCTCGCTTTCTTCCTCTGCTTTGCTTTTCTTATTTTTCCAGGCTGGCTTCTGGGAGGCACTAGTTTTCTTTGAAAAACAAAGGCCATAGCGCAAAATTAAACACGACAAATTCGAGGATGATGAAAAAGGGTATCTGTACGTGCCTAATTAAAGCTATACAGCACTGAAAATTCATGTAGAAATACCGTATTTCTCTTAATAGATCAAATAAGTAATGGACCCAAATCAACATGTTGATATTAATCCTTTATTACAGGAGCAGCAGTACGCCCTACAGTTCTGACAGACTAAACCAAATAAATCCGTAAAATGTACCTTATTTGTCTTTTTGGTCTGGTGGTCAAGGTCTGGAGTTGAAGACAGAGTTAATGTGCTTAAAGAGATATGTGGCAGACTACTAAATACTTTCTGTAGGTGTGCAGGCATGTGGTCCTGCAAGACCGAAGAAAGACGCTGTCGAAAAGAAAATGAGTCTCTGAGGTAGCCAGGTTCTGGTTTTCCTGCAATTCATAATAAAATATAATTCTATAAGAGAAAAGCATGAATTATAAGCGTTTATTCTATGCCTGGGTATATTAATTTATTTTAATCTTGTTGATGGTGAAAATAGACTTTAAATCCTCTACAATTCATTTATAGCTTATTTTGCACGAATGAAGCATATTGCTTTAATAGGAAAGCTTGAGAAATGCTAATTAAACAAGCCATACACAAAGCAATTTATATGAAGCTCAGAGGCTGTGTTAATCTTACAAGTGATTGGGACTTAGAATGTCCTTTTCAGTTGAAAAAGCATCTACATGTTGGACTTAAGGAAGTTAGAAAATTGACATAAAGAGGATGTACCATCTAGTCCCACGTTCCTACAGTTAGACAACAAAATCATCACCTCAGAGGAAACTCTGAGATGTTAAATTTTTGGCTTTATTTGGAATTAGGATGGAAAAAAAACCCTTGAAATTTGTGACTAAATTGATTACTCGATTGTTTGTTTTGACTGAAAAACTTCATTTTAATTATACTTTATAAAACTTCATTTTAATTATACTTTATAAACCTTTCCCCATGGCTCACAGATGAATAAAAGAAGTGAAGTCTTGACATTACCCAAAAGGTTTTTCTTACTGGTTTTCTTTTGCAAATTAAACTGATGTATTATTTTTAGAGCTGGAAAATTTTAAACCCAAAATAAAGAATACCATTTTATTTCACTGAAAACAGTTTTTACTGTAATGTGGCACTTCCCTTGTCTGTATACGAGATGTAGTTGCAGTTTTGTGCTAATGGAATGGAACAGAGGCAGAGAAGTAACAATTATTATAGGTTTTGCGTCAGATGGAAAGAACTGTAAACAAATCTGCTACCACCATTGAATTCGAATCCATTAATTCCAGAGGAAGAGAATTTTTCATTTATCAATTTTATTTTGACAATGTCCCTTTAGTGGTATTTTATGCCTGTAATGCTTGTTTGTTCTACTTTGGCAGCAAACTGTAAAAATATACTCAGATCTGCTAGATCCTCCAATGCTTCAATTCTTACAGTGTGTTCTAAGAAGTCTAAATGATTCTCTGCTTTAAAAGTTACCTCTTGGTGCTCTAGTAACAGGTGATTTATCAGTGATGTAATCATCAGGGCAGGTTAAATGATGTTTTCTGAGCAGCTCATTGTCCACAATCCACCTAAAAGAGGATGGCACTGCAACAGTAAAACAAACAAATGGAATCAAAACCAAATGCAAAATCTTAGGCCCTTAAGATGCACTATCTCGGTCAATCCAAGGTAATGTTGTTTTCATAACTCAGCAGTCTCAGGTAATATTTTTGGATAGAGAAACAGTCTGGTATTTTAATCCCAAGACTCGGACATGCATCTCCACAATTCTAAATTCAGTTCAAACCCAGCTATGTAGCCACCAGAGAGTCATTTGATGTCTGTTTGTTGCTGCTATATATCAAGGTGTATATTCTTGTAATAAAGTTACATGGTAAGCCATTAATTGGAAATCTAATATCTTGAAAATGAGCTGGTTCATTTGTTTCTTACAGTGTTAAACAGATGTTACTCTAATCTCTGCACAAAACCCTTCAAAGTTGCTTTATTGATGTAAAGCCAAACTAAAAGCTCACTGAGTCATGTCAGTCCTATCAGTGATTCTGACAAATATTGCATTGGTCTCCAGGAATCATAAATATAAACTGGTGAGAGCCAGTATTTCCAGAATCCTTACCTGATGGCAATCCAATTTTGTGGAAATCTTCCCCCACATCAGCCTTCAGCATGTTTAGGGCCCTTTCTTCTTCAGCTTTTGCTCGGCTCTGGGCCCAAATGATCTTCTCTTCCACTATGTCAGCTTCTGTTAGTCGGCACTTGTACTCAGCAAGAACCTGTCATGGGTGAACGTAGAGAAACAAGTCACAAATTATTTAAGATCTCCTTGCAAACAAATGTTTTCTTTGAGAGATAAATAAAGATAGCCCGGTAAAAACATCATTACTTTACAAGCATTAACTGGCCTGGTAAAACACCATGATTCCTGTCATTTAACTTGCGCTGGGTAAGAAGAACAACCCAAGAAAAATACATGAAAGATGAGGTTGAGAGAGGTTCTCCTGTCCCTCTACTCTGCCCTGGTGAGACCACACCTGGAATATTGTGTCTAGTTCTGGGCTCCTCAGTTCCAGCAGGACAGGGAACTGCTGGAGAGAGTCCAGCACAGGGCAACAAAGATGCTGAAGGGAGTGGAGCATCTCCCGTGTGAGGAAAGGCTGAGGGAGCTGGGGCTCTGGAGCTGGACAAGAGGAGACTGAGGGGTGACCTCATTAATGTTTACAGAATATAAAGAGTGAGTGTCAGGAGGATGGAGCCAGGCTCTTCTCAGTGACAACCAGTGATAGGACAAGGGGTAATGGGTTCAAATTGGAACACAAAAGGTTCCACTTAAATTTGAGAAGAAACTTCTTCCCAGTGAGGGTGCCAGAGCCTGGCCCAGGCTGCCCAGGGGGGTTGTGGAGTCTCCTTCTCTGCAGACATTCCAACCCGTCTGGACACCTTCCTGTGTAACCTCATCTGGGTGTTCCTGCTCCATGGGGGGACTGGACTAGATGAACTTTCGAGGTCCCTTCCAATCCCTGACATTCTGTGATTCTGTGTGAAATAATGCCAAAAAAAGTGTTAACATATCTTGCATATTTATATAATGTACTTCCATATATTAGCATGCTCTTTGTACAATTTCTGTATGCTGTCTCATCAGCTTTGTCGCTCGGAAAGTCTGCTCTGGCAGGGGGATTGGACTGGATGATCTTTCGAGGTCCCTTCCAATCCCTGACATTCTGTGATTCTGTGAACCCCTCTCAGGGCATGAGAGATTTCTGTCTTTTACCTTCTGTGGGACAGTAGCAACTGCAATGTACTTTGCCTAGAAGCATAGGATTAAATTTAAAAGGAATGTTCCCTCCTAGTTACTAGGAAGGTTTCTAAAACTCCAAAATATCCCAGTAGTGATATTTCACTTCTCCTGACATATTTTTGGTTCACTCTGCCCAGTGTGGTAAGTGCTTTACAAGCACAACTCCAAAAGAAAATTCCTGTCTCAAAGAGGTATTAGTGTGAGTTAAAGAGAGAATATAGCAAAGACACAAGACTGACACCAAGAGAAACTGATAGATATTGGTCTCAAGAGTATCTGTAGCCCACCTGAGCTTTCTGTAGACCTTTTAAGTCACAAGGTTTAATCTTTTGGCTCATTCAAGTTAATGAAATATTTTACTTAATAAGTCCGTTTCATTTTTTTAAATAGAAAGGGTAGGGTGCATCTCAGCTAAAATGAGATGTTTTCTCCTGTCCTGCTCATTCCGGGATCCCTTCACTGCCACTGGAATCCAGGATATGACCCCATCCCACGCCAAAGTTACTGCTTCAAGTGGATCTGATGGACTGTGGTCTCAAAGCACCTTGTTTGATGCTTTTTTATCCTTTTTCTGATGATACAAAGAGCCTTAAGTGACATACATGTTACGGACAGTAATCAATAGAAATGAACCTTATCCAAGCAGAAGCGCTCCCATTTATTGCTCTCAACATACAGCATCCCCCAATATATTCATAAATGACTCAAAATAAATAAAAACTTCAGATTTTTCACATCTGATAACCTTTGAAGAGTATATGATGACACAAAAGTGAAAAAATACCTGTTGCTCAAGTCATCCAGCAACAGCCTCTACTTTTATACACTGATGATACCCATCAGAACAATGATTAATACAAGTATTTTGCATTTCTAATGTTGGTTTCATCCAGGATTCCCAAACAGTGTTGCTAATGGATTACGTGTCATAGTGCACCACTAGGGTAAGCATATATAAATAATAGTTTCAGTATATGGTTTCAAAATGCAGCACATGAGAATACTTTATTGCAACATAGTAAGTCTAATACACCCATCAGCAGTTACAGGGAGAAGTTGTCAACCAGTAGAAGAGGCATTTAAAGGGTTACTGGTTATACTGGTTTTATTCTGAAAAGCCTTCTAGACCTGACAATATCATGACGGAGCATGTGGTCAATATTAATTTATATGAAAGGTATATGAAAGGGAAACTGTGCTTAAGTAAATGTCCATTAAAGTGTCAGTTCCAGGTTCTCCCCCTGCTTTTTAAATTTTATTTTACAGCAGAACTAGAAATTACAAAGTAGCAACAAAACCTGAACAGAGCCCAAACTCTGACTTGACTTTGACTTGTACCTTCTGCAGCTCCTCCGTGAAAGCCTCGTGATAAACATTGTCTCCTCCTCGGGACTTGATCCAGTTTGTCTCCAAGTCCGCCCCGATGACATCTCTAGTGTACAGGTCCCCAAAAGTGTCGGCCAGCAAGTGGGAGATGTCCTGAGGAAAGAAAAGGAGGATGTTGGTGCTGATGGCCTGAGATAGGATTGGAGAACCTGGGGGGAGATTTGAGGGCATGTGCAAATGGCTGGAATTAGTGAAATGAGGAGGAAAAGTGGGGGAAAAGGGCTGGGAAAAGTACCTGGGAAGGATCCTATGGGTTGGTACTGCAGGGTTTACAGTCTACCCAACCCTGCCTCAGTTTACCTGTCTCATTCATCTAATTCTAACAACCCCCTTCCCCTTATTGATTTATTTAAAATATGGATTTCTTTCTCTCTGTCAACCCTTCCCCCTAGCTTAACTTTCTAAACTTTAAAATCCAGTAATCAGTTTACATGCCGGGATTAGTTCAAAGAGACTTTGTTTTACATGAAGGATTCATAGTCTGATGGCTGATAATGGGAAGGAGGTTGTTAGAATTAGAAGAATGAGACAGGTAAACTGAGGCAGGGTCAGGCAATCTGTAAACCTGCAGCACCAACCCATGGGGAACAGGGGAGGGAATTTGCAGCCAGGATTTGGGGGGGGAAATCATTAATAAAACACGCTTTGCTGAGAGATCCTGCCTGGCCCTATTATATTGGCAAGGTCATTGTTTCCTACAGGGGTGGCATTGGGTTGTGGGGGGTGTGTGCCAGGTCTATGTATGTGTGAGGCTGTGTATATGAGGCTGGTTTCGGGGTGTGTGTGTGTATGAGGCTGTTTTCGGGGTGTGCGCGCCCCCCTGCAGCCCAGCCCCACTCAGGTACCTGCGTGCCGGGGCAGGGGCTCCCCCCGGCCATGCCCAGCCCGGCGCTGGGGTCCCCTCGGCCCCCTCAGCTCCCGCCGCCTCCGGGGCCTCCGGCCGCGCCGCCGTTGCTGAGCGACCGTGTGTGCGGGCAGGGCCGGGCCGGGGCGGAGTGAAGGCAGCGGGGGTTGAGCTTCGGCTGAGGCCGCCCCGGGGCGGAATAACGGGGGCAGCCCCCTCACTCCCCTCCTTTGGCTCCGTCACCCCTCACACAGCGCCCCGCAGCCATGGCCGCCCCTTCTATTCGTGCTCCCGGTGACGGGAGGGCCGAGGGCAACACCCCGTCTCTGTGAGCCCCATACCCGCTTTCTGCCCTACTGCTGTCAAAATAAACGCTTTTTGTTCTATTTTAAAGCACAAATGAGCTGTAAGACTTAATAAGAAAGGAAATAAAGTGTTGGCTTGGAACTTCTGAGGGGATTTGGGCTTTCTGGGAGGCCTGGCTTGGCCTCTCCGCCACCGCCAGGCTCCATGGGTTTGGCAGCTGAGGGGAGGAGACAAATGGTCTCCCTTGTCCCAAGTCTCCCTTGTCCCATGGCTCCCTCGTCCCATGTCTCCCTCGTCCCATGTCTCCCTCATCCCCGTGCAGGCCAGGACTCGTCCCTGCTGCTTCAGCTGAGCGCTGGGAGATGCGGTAATTCATCATCAGCCCGAGAAACCATCCATCTTCCTTTTCCGCCAGCCAAGGCGCCCTGGCTGTGTACGCCGGTTGCTAACAACAGCCGCTTGCTCCTGCCGAATTGTGTGGTATTTTCCATAGAAACCATCCTGGCAGAGCATTTTCTGCTTGTCTCTGCTTGTCCTCTCTTTTTTTTTTTTTCTTTTTCTTTTAGTTTTCTCTCCCTTTGCATCTTGCTCTGAGTGAAGGAACCAGACCCTGCAGCTTCTCCATCGCTCTCAGGGTCATTTGGCTCCATTTGGGTTCCTATAAAGAGGGTTTGCAGGGGCTGGAAGTGGAGATGGGCAAAGTTACTGCCCTCTGATGGTACTTCATGGAAAATAACCAGTGCAAAAATAGTTATAATTTGCCAACATTTGTTGTTCCGTAAACAAATAAGCAAAAGGTCCCACGGGAGCCACGGGGGTGGTTGAAAAAGTGACGTTTGTAGGTATGTGGTATGATGGCTTATTCCAATCTGTGCTTGGAATAAGGCATCAAATTAGACTCTGAGGCATTGCTGTGCTTTTAGTTTCCCTGTAAAAAAGTGAAACTTGGCCAAAGGGAAAGCTCAGCAAATCTGCAATATCCTGTTCTGAAGTTCAAGGCGAGTGAGAGACAAGGGTAGGACCAAGTACCGGTGTTTTCCCATAGAAAAGGTTCACAACTTTGTTTCTGTGCAGGCACGTAGATGGGTCCTTGCCTTTAAAAGTAGGTTAGAGCATCCATATTTTGTCACATTTCCATCTCAGAATTCCAGCTTTTCTCATCATGTGCTATTGCAATTGATTATAATGTCTGTTTGCTAACTGGAATGTTAATAAAATCCAGCATTTTTTGAAGAATTCTTTCCCAGCCTTTAGGAAAGCCTTAAAGTAGTGGCAATAAAGCAGATGTTTTTGTTTAAAATAGCGTATAGATTTACATGAAAACTGAGTGTGGAAAAAACTTTCTGTACTTTCATCTTTATTGTCTTTCAGTAACATGCCAAGCAGATTATCTCCTTTTAGAAGCTCATTTATTTTTTTCCAAGTGCCATCCAGAAGCTCACCATGAAATCTGGAAGTGAAGGTGAGATCCATCTGCCCTCTACTCACATTCAAGATTAGAGGGAGGGCTTAAACGCTCATTCAGATCTATACATAGTTTTTTCCCATATGACACTGGTTTATTTTTCATTAGATCTCCATTTTCATACCGTCATCCTTTACTCATATAAACTTTAGAAGAATAAATGCCACCATTCACACTGTAAAGCTATTTAATTCACATATCTGTTCACATTTCAACGTAAATACTATAAAAACTAATAACAATTTGCATATATATCATCTTTTGTATCATCTTTCCAAGATACTTCCAAAGGCTAAAGTGAAACTCATGCATGTAGGAAATGGTAAAAAACAAACCAACCACCAAACACAAACTTTAGCCTACACTTATAGGTATAGCTTGTCCAAATGTAGACGATTTCTCTAACTGCCATATATGATTTCAACCAGACGTTTTACCCTGTATTTCCCTTCTGTGCCATGTAAAGTTGGATTTTATGCTGAGATTTTGATTTGGAGTGTGTGTGTGGATCTGAAGAGACACCCCAGGGATCCACTTTGTGTTCTCGTGTGCACTGTGGGGCACCACAGTGGAGGAAACGAACCTGAAACTAAGCTCTGTGTCTTGTCAGGATCGTATTGCTTTTCTATATTGATTTTGTATATTTATTTTCTATATTTATTTTGTTCACACTCTGCAGGTGGTTCCCACACATCCCTTGTTATCCTTGTTTTCTCTTAAAGATCAACTGTTCTCCAAACCCATGCTTTCTGATAGTAACATAATCAGAAAAGGTTATTCCCATTGTAACCCCCAAAAATCAACTTACCGTCATGGCAGTGGTCTGTCCAGGCATCCAGGTGCCAAATGACACTGTGGATAAGGCAAACCTGACTCATAATAGCGTCCTTTCACTAAATCAAAACAGCTTGTAGAAAAGTTCCTACATTCGTCTTTGTGGCAGCCTCCAAACCTTCACTAATGTCGTTGGACTTCCTTGCAGAGGGGGGACTCTAAACTGATTCCATTAAGAATCACACGGAATCACAGAATCAACTGAGTTGGAAAAGACCTCAGAGATCATCAAGTCCAACCCTTGGTCCAACTCCAGTCCATTCACTAGATCATTCACTTGATATTTGAAAGGTTGCTTTGAAATGATGAAATTTAGGACACTCTTAAAAATAAAAATCCAAGTTAAAAATACTGCTGAACATGCCGCCCCCATTATGGTAATTTAATAATATGGATCCATTTAGAAATATGTATCCATACATATCTCAAATAGAATTCAAATTGTATGTATATAAAAAGATATAGTCTTGAGATAGTCTTGAGTTACTGAGTTATTGACTTGACTTGAGTTATTGACTTGACTTGAGTTATTGACTGATTTTAAAAAACCCCACAAATCCACAGGATGCAGAATGCACTGAGACTCCAAATATTTTTGGGTGTTTTCAGCATTTTCTGAAAACAGGACAAGTGATGCAGGTTTCATGTAACATTCTTCATATGCAGGAAAGGGAAACAATACTGCAGTACAATCTTTTGTGCAGGAGGAATTGAAATGCTTTGTATAGTTATACCTGGGTAACAGAAAGTTATTTTTAATTATTTCTATTTCTTTATCAAAGTCTCCTTTTTGGGTTTGGGTTTTCACAAAACAACTCCCCAAAATACCCTGATGAATTATTCAGTTTGACGTTGCTGCCCTCCAGTGGTGTTATTAAGACTTCCATGTATTCAGGAAAGCCTTTAAAAACAAACAGCATATTAAATCTTTATTCTGATCAGGCAGCTGAGCAGGTAAAAACACCTCCATTTCAATCTGGCCTGCTTTATTACCAGTGTATTAGGTAATGTGTGTTTATTCACTACAGTTTCAAACCTATATATTATCCTGTAATTACTGCAGATGCAGCCAAACAGGTATCACTGGAACGTGCGTCTCCTTTGCATGTTACCATGTGTATCTCGAAGGTGAACTGAAACCAACCTCCACAGCTTGACTTTAAAACCCAAATAAAATTTGAAGACAGAGAAAATGGAGAAATAACCTTTCAGTTTCAGGTGAAAAATGCCCAAAGGCTCAGTTTCTGAAAGCTGGTTTCTCATAGTGTTGCAAAGTTGTCTTTTTCTTCTTCAGATGCCCTGGTTAGTTTAAAGACCATCCATTTCTTACAGACCTTGCCTTGCTGGCCGCACTTAGATCATCTCCAGTTCTTTTGGAGACAGTTTGAAATCACCTGCGATAGGCAGTTCCACCTGGAAATTCTTCATTATTTTCTCTTTTAACATCTTGTGTGGAATTATTTTGTGCATGTCTCCCCACATGAGTCAACCTGTTCACTTGCTTCCACTTTACACTTCCCAACTTTAAGCTTTTCTTTAACTCCCACTCCTCTGTCCCGTATCTCCAAGCCACTAAAACCCATCAGTGCATATTGCCGCACTGCTGCTCAAATACTTACCCTGTAATTTCGCTCAGGCCGCATGGGATTTTACAAACCACACCCAACATGTAGGAGAAGCGTGTGGAAAATGCATCCACAGAGGAGCCGCTCATTCCTTTCTGACAGCGTCTGCGCAGATATATCGCTCTCTAATTAACCTGGAAATGGGCTACGCCTCCTCAACAAGATCCAGCTGGAGGGTGCAGGGCTGGTGTGACCTCCTTTTGTCATTTAGCCCAAAACAGTTTACCCAGTAACATGTTGCATTGAAATAGGTGATTTTCACTCTGTGCTCCATGACTAGCTGGGTGTCCACTGATTATTTGTAAGGAGTCCACAAGAATGATCAAGGAAAGCAGCCTCTGGTTAGATTCACAATCTAATATTTGGCTTCTGATTCTGGATATACCTTTGTTCTCCAAATTAAAGTTTAGCATTTTCACACTTCTAATTTCTTTTTCATTGGTCATAAAAGCCTTTCTTAATGCTGTTCTTGGTAAATGAGTCTGTTTCTTGGCACAGCGTCTACATGGTGGTGGACCACAGGACCTTCATCTCTCCAGATCTTAAAGAATTTGTGGTAACAGCAAGATTTAACTGATGCATAATAGTGATCTTCCACCCTTCAGGAACATTGCTGGAGAGATGTCTGTACCTCATACCTACACTGTAGATTCCAGGTTTGCATAGTTATATATATATATATGGACTAGCTTTGTGTGAGCTTCTTATGTCCTGGAAACAATCTAACATCAGAATTCCACAATAGTGAATTTACTCTGTTGGGAATAACCTACTGTTTGACTCTTTTCAGGAGGAAATATGGTTCTTTCTTCCCTTGATTCTCTTCTGGGTTTCAGTTTCTTTTGGAAGTTCTCCTTACACAGCAGCCAGGATTTGCAGAAACACAAAGAAACCTTGGAAGAGGAGAAATTTGGGGTCTGTTCCTTCTGCTTTTCTCCCTGCCCTTGGGAGCTCATGTCTGAGGTGATCCTATAACTTACTTTTTTACCCCTTTATGACTTACCTGGCTGGGCTCATTCAGCCAAACCACGGCTGTCAAAAGGCCACGTCTTGGGCCTGTCTCATGCTGTCCCAGTACCTCAGTACTTTACCAGGCTTTCCCTCCTTATCTTGAAATCTTTTGCACAAGAAATTAAACACCTTTTTTTCCTTACCTTTATCTGGTAAGTTTTTTCTCAGCTGGCTATTCTAAGGGCTCATTACACCACCTTTTAACATTTCAGGGCTTAATTCTAACACAGGAGCTTCCTAAGTGTTTTGAGCAAGGAAAGATCTCCCAAGGGAAGATTTTACTCTTAGCACAGTGATGTCTACACTTCCCTACATTTAGGTGCCTGTCGTGTAAGAAGCCCAAGGATACATAATGCATTTGCCACGGGCTGGCAGACATCGACGTAGGTTGTATTTGGGACTGACAGCCTTCTGGAGCAGAAGCAGAAGGCCAGCTGGGACACCACACGGTGCTTGAAATGGCATGAAGACGTGAAATGACATGTGTTTAGGCAGCCAAATACTGTTTTTACACTCTTTGAGTTCAAGGAGCAGCACTTTTACTCCACAGGAGCACCCCAGAGACTGTCAGTGACAGCTTAACAGTTGAAGTATGGCCTGACCATCAGTGCTACACTTTACCATTGAATCTGAGTTAATTTTGACCTGAAAACAACCAGTTTCCTAATGCAAGAAGAAATGCTTGCATTTGGGGGGCTTCACCATATTTTTCATATTCAGCAGAAAGGGTGAATTCTTTTAATTGCATTTGACCTTAAAAATATACATCCTGCATCTCCAAACTGCAGCCCAGAATTATCCCTAATGCATTAGAAAGTGAATGGAACCCTTCAAAAGCTCATTTTAACCTGGGCTGCGACCAACGCCTTTGAATTAAAAGCATCAGGTCTGCATCCTCATTGGGGCTGAAGAATATAAGGCATGAAACAGAACATGTCACATCATATCCAGCTGGTGTGTTCTTGTGCTGAGACACTGCAACACTTTTAAGCGAAACTGTTCAACAAGCAGCCAAATCTGGGTTTTTTGGGGTTGTCTTATGTCTTGGCAGAGCAGCCCTTTGAACCCTTGCATCTAAAGGAGATCCACCACTGATAAAAGCAGGAGTGTGCCAGCGATGACGGCAATTTCTGTCATAAAAGAAATGTTGGTGGGGATTCTCACCTGTTCCAGTGAGCAAGTGGCCAGAGAGAGTGGGGAGGGTGAAGTTTTCAGGATTAAATTATTGGCACAGGAGGAATTGATTACATCATTTGGATAAGGTGGATGTGGGAAGCCCTGGGGAGCTCAGGGTGGTGCCTGAGGTGCCACAAACAGCCCACAACTTCAGGGTTTTCTCCTCTGGTTCCTGTACAAACTCATAGCTGGGATCCCCCCAGTATATATTCAATAGCGATGGGATAGCTCTGTATTCTCGTTTCCGTGTATTGTTCCTACAGGCAGTTGCACAAACCAGGTCTCCTACAATGTGTAAAGGCTTCGCTGGTTTAGGTGCCCTACAGCGGAGCAGGAAGGAAATGAGTCATTTAACCTTTCTGCTTTGGCTGCACCAGGTTTGCAGAACTGATGAGGAGGCACCAAAAAACAATAAAATACTTCCTTGATGGGCAATATTTGTGGTTCTTTCTGCACCCCCTTGGTGTTTTCTTTTCAAAAAGAAAGGCCAGAGGAACGTGGCTGCGTTGGATTCTATCAGGAGTATAAATGCATGATTTTGGAAGGAGTAGTTGCACCTTTACATATAAACTTGAGCTCTACTTTGCACTTAAAGCAAAGGTTCATTATTCCCTTTGTAAGAAAGATATAGAATGTGATCTCAGACTTATAACACTACCTCTCTGAAGGGTATTTGCTCTGTCTTTTTGAGATATTTCAGCATCTTAATTTGTTTCTCTTCACTTTTTTCAAAGGCTTCCTCTCTTCTGTTTATTGAACTGTGGTAACTTTCATCTTCTGAAAAGAAACTAGATACGAAAAGAAGCTAAATTAGAGGTTACGAATACTCTTCTTGAATACACTTGATAAGATTTTACAAGTTCATCCTTTGATTCATTCAGGAAATTTGTGAGTCTAAAAATTGGTCTAGTAATAAATTGTCACCTTGTTTGATTTTGGTTTTTTGGTCCTAAATGATTTCAGTCTATCTTTCCATCTCATGTCTGGCTTTTCAAAGAGCATGGCTAATTAGAAATTAATACAAAAATGGTGGCCATTCATTAAGGCTCTAGGAGGCACAGGAATTCCTTGCATACTTTCTGCATCAACATCTGCTCTGGAGATGTCAGCAATTCAAGAACATTTTTGGGCTCTGCATGAATTGTTCAGGTGGGGGCGGAGGGAAATCTGATGTCACTGAGCTTGTGTGAGTTGTAGTTTTAATTCTTTGGGATCAGAAGTAAAAACTCCTTACTTGTAACGTGACCTGTGTTGCACACTCTGGAATTGCAAGAACCTCATGTGTGGTTTAAACTTGTGGAGCAATTTTATACAGAATAGGATTTTCTAAAATGTAATTCAGACTTTCCATATGTTCTGTGCATTTAAATCCATGTGAATCGACTACACTGAAAAAACCTGCAATTATGTAGTGATATGAACAATTGCATCTAATTATTGTGATTATCCAGGTTACAGAGAATTAAGCTGGCAGATGAAGTATATTAAAAGGAACCATCATGATATTAATCATCGACCCTCCTCCACACTTAACTTGTGTATCCCAGTGAGACTGGCTGTGAAGAGGCAAGAAGGAAGAGACATGTCAAACATTCCTGACAGCAGATGACTTGGCCTAGAGACTGTGGTCTTTTCAGGTTAGAAATGTGCTTGCTAACCTGGACATTATAGAATCATAGCATGGTTTGGGTTGAAGGGACCTGCAAAGCTCATCCAGTGCCACCCCTGCCATGAGCAGGGACATCTTCACCAGCTCAGGTTGCTCAGAGCCCCGTTCAGCCTGGCCTGGGATGTCTCCAGGGATGGTTCATCCACCACCTCTCTGGGCAACCTGGGCCAGGCTCTCACCACCCTCAGTGTACAAAATTTCTTCCTCATGTCTGGCCTGAATCTCCCCTTCTTTAGTTTAAAACCATCACCCCTTGTCCTACTGTAACAGGCCCTGCTAAAAAGCTCGATGTCTCAGCTCTGTTGTAAACTGGGTTATATCAGAGGAAGCCGTTCATGGGCACTGGGACCAGTCTCCCATTGATCTTCTTTCCTAACAGTGATAATCACTCCAAGTAATATGTTCATACCAGTGAGTTTGGTACATTACCAAGTTCCCCAATCAGGTTATTGTTTCTCATTCATGCCACGCTAACTTCATATTCATTCACACTGTTATAAATCATTTGTACTTGTATTGCGTGGCTGATCTGTGCTGTTTGCTGATGCACTCAACTGAGAAGTCGCTGAAATGTATACATGACTTTTTCTTTGTGCTTCCTGATCAATGTTAATAGATGAACTTTTCATACCTTTAAAAGAAATCTCTGGGGTCTCCCTCCTGCAAAAAAACCCACCTTGATAATAAGCATTTAAGACTATGAAACAAACAAACAAACTTAACAGCAAAGTCAATTATACTGTTAAGCAGTATTCTTTATTAATAGTGCTGGGTAATGAACACTGGGGATCATCCTCCATAAGTGCTCCAACAACTAGATGCTCTTGTGTTGCTCATATTCACACAATTATTACATATTCATTGCAATTTGGGGGAATTTTAAACAGACATCTATAATCATAAGGTTAGTATGAAGTTAGTTATAATTGATTAGTTTCCTATTTACGATACATCTATTAATTACTAGTCAAACATAAACTAAGCGCTCTGCTTCCAAACAATGTATCACTGAATCTTCCGCCTCTCTCTTGTCATGCAGAGGATCTAAAGCTTGAAAAATATCCCCTCATTTTGCAGCTGGTTAGAAAACATTTATCATGTCAATTGGTTAATGATGGGTATGTCTTTTGTAACTTATTCACAGTATACATTAATTTAACAGCTTCTCTCAACTAAATGTACTCTTCTGTACAGCTCTCTTGTAAAGACATTTTCATTATCCCAGAATCAAAATATTTAAAGTGAGGGCATTTGACTTTAGAGGGCTCTTTTAAACCTAAATTTGTTAAAGCATAGAAATGAACAAAAATGACCCCGAGACACTCATAAATCTGTCTTGTAGTGACAGAAATTAAGTAAATAAATAGGAAATAAAACTTTCAACACAAATTAAAACTCATCTGAAAACAGAATTAGTGAGATATCTGTATCATAACACTGGTGGACAGAAGTAAAATTATTTGTCCCTTTTATAATTAAATTCCTAGAGTTATAATGAGGTTTTTGGAATAACTAGGGAAACCTAGATCCTTTATTCCCAAATCTTATGCATAATCTTTTTCCTTAATTTTAATGTAATTTTTCAGTGTGAAATCAATGTGAGACTTGTTGAGCTGGTAACTCTAATTCTTTAATTATCACCAATTCAGTAATAAATAACCCTTTTGATTGTTTTATTACTCTATTTGGTATTTAGAACTGCTCTTGATTACTTATACGAAGTGGAGGGAAATAATTTCAAAGTATATAAGATATACAGACTCAGGTAGGTGCATTTCTGGCTTAGTAAGTAAAATTTATCTTCTGTTCAAGCAGAAATAGCTCATTAATTTCAATGGGACTTGTATGGAATTATAGCAGCAGCAGGTTTCACAGAGTCCCAGGATGTCAGGGATTGGAAGGGACCTGGAAAGCTCATCCAGTGCAATCCCCCCATGGAGAAGGAACACTCAGATGAGGTTACACAGGAAGGTGTCCAGGCGGGTTGGAATGTCTGCAGAGGAGACTCCACAACCCCCCTGGGCAGCCTGGGCCAGGCTCTGCCACCCTCACTGAGAAGAAGTTTCTTCTCAAATTTAAGTGGAACCTCTTGTGTTCCAGTTTGAACCCATTACCCCTTGTCCTATCATTGGTTGTCACTGAGAAGAGCCTGGCTCCATCCTCCTGACACTCAGCCTTTACATATTTATCAATATTACTGAGGCCACCCCTCAGTCTCCTCTTCTCCAGCTCCAGAGCCCCAGCTCCCTCAGCCTTTTCTCACACGGGAGATGCTCCACTCCCTGCAGCATCTTTGTTGCCCTGCGCTGGACTCTCTCCAGCAGTTTCCTGTCCTGCTGGAACTGAGGAGCCACAACTGGACACAATATTCCAGGTGTGGTCTCACCAGGGCAGAGCAGAGGGGCAGGAGAACCTCTCTGATCTGCTGACCACCCCCCTTCTAATCCACCCCAGGTACCATTGGCCTTCCTGGCCATAAGGGCCCAGTGCTGGCTCATGGTCATCCTGCTGTCCCCAGGACCCCCAGGTCCCTTTCCCCTACGCTGCTCTCTAACAGGTCATTCCCCAACTTATACTGGAACCTGGGGTTTGCCTTTAACCATCCCAGCCTCTGTCACTTCTTTTTCCTGTGGTCATGTACTGCTCTCCTGAACAGGAGTAACTGTTGCAATAAATGGCTTAAACACAGATGTACACATCAACATCATTCAGTCTGAAGGTATTTTGGTACAGCTGTCCACAGTGATTTAAAAAGACATCTGTCTGCCCTACCCATTCTCTGAGCTTCATACCACGTTGTGTTAATTGCATTCCAGCCCAGTTTATAAACTACAGTGAATTACTTCGTCCAGTGAGTTGTCCACAAACCAAATACTATCACTGTTCTTGCAGAGCTGTAAGTCCTGCTGATGAGCTTTTTCTGATTTATCTCCTGAGGGAGCCTGATTTCCAGAGACGCTGAGCTCTGCCAGCTCCTGCCCAGACATCAGGATGCTCTTACCCACACAGCAACGTATTTCTTGCAGGTGAAGGACCAGCATCAATCTGAATTGGGAAAATTCACCGATGGATAATTGTTGGGTGGAGCAGACACAGTGGCAGGATCGGTCCTGTGAATCCCAAATCTTGAGTAGACAGGCAGAGCGTGGAACCTGGTATCGACCAGAGCTGCGCCCACTTAATGAGAGACATTGCTGATAACAAAAGAGTAATGATAGCTTTACAAAAGGTGTGGCATCAGGGTGACTGGCTTTCCAAATTGATATATAAACTACTTAATAAGAGCCCTGAGCAGTTCACAACGTGTAAAAGGCATTTCCATTTTGCTGTTCGTCTCTTGTTGACTTATTTATGTGACAGTTCAATGTTGAGGGATCAGATAATCTGAGGATCATAGAATTGTTTGGGGTCAAAAGGATCTTAAAGATCATCTAGTTCTAACCCCCCTGCCATGGGCAGGGACACCTTCCACTAGATCAGGTTGCTCAGAACCCCATCCAACCTGGTCTTGATCACTCCCAGAGATGGAGCATCCACAGCTTCTCTGGGCAGCCTGTCCCAGGGCCTCACCACCCCCATGGCGAAGAATTTCTTCCTTATACCTCATCTA
This sequence comes from Nesoenas mayeri, assembly GCF_963082525.1. Classification (NCBI taxonomy): domain Eukaryota; kingdom Metazoa; phylum Chordata; class Aves; order Columbiformes; family Columbidae; genus Nesoenas; species Nesoenas mayeri. The sequence goes on from NC_137543.1 coordinate 159,120,048, forward strand.
AATCTATGACAACCCATCTAAAACTGTAAACAGACTGGGAAAAGACATGAAAACACAGTTCAATGAACAGCCGGATCATAACAAGTATCTGAAAAATTCCAGTCCCGCTTCTGCATTGACATGAACTCTATTTAATATGACGTTTTCTTTTGTGCTGGTTTCAGTAATTATCCTGCTGACAAAAAAAAAAATAACGTGGCTAGTAAAGCTCCCTTCTGGCCATATAACCATGAAATGCTTCTCACACTCCTGCTGTGTCACAGTGGCAGAAATCCTGAGTGGTTTTTGCAAAGCAAACAAAGCACCTTGCTGTTATCTTTGGGAGAGGTGATTGGGAACATTTCTGTGTGACGAGGGTGTGTGTGAGAGGCTGAAAAGCAGAGGGAGCCAGGAGGCATCTTCTCCATAGGAAATACTTGGTGATCGGGTGGTGTAGCATTCCTCTGTGATGAATCACAGAATCATAGAATCATAGAACCACAGAATCATAGAATAGTTTGGGTTGAAGGGACCTCCAAAGCTCACCCAGTGCCACCCCTGCCCTGAGCAGGGACATCTTTACCAGCTCAGGTTGCTCAGAGCCCCGTCCAGCCTGGCCTGGGATGTCTCCAGGGATGGTTCATCCACCACCTCTCTGGCCAACCTGGGTTTTACCACCCTCGTAAAAAATTTCTTCCTCATGTCTGGCCTGGATGAAAAGCTTCTCCTTCCACTGTGTATAATTAAACCAACACTTGAGTCATGCTTTCCGAGCGGAGACAGGTAAACTGCTTTGCTTTGGGTTCGCTGTGATTGGTGGTTTGCCGATGAATTGAACCTTGTGAACATTTTTGGCTTTGAACACTGCAAGTGCTCTTTGCTGCCTGGGCTGGACTGTGTGTGCACAAACAGAGGAGGAGAATGCGGAGAGATGCAGGTGTGCGAGGAAAGGCAGCTCTCCTTGACTTTGCACAACTTTCCTTGACTTTGCACAACTCTCCTTGACTTTGCACAACTCTCCTTAACTTTGGGCAACTCCAGTTCAGCTGAAGATTTCGGCAAGCTGTGTAGATGTGTTGGAGGGTGGGTTACAGAGGGACGCAGGGTCCTCACCCAGCCTTTCAAGGTCATTCGTATGGCTAGAGAGCAAGAGTTAGTCAAGGTGTGTCCTGGCTTTAAGACTTGACCCTTGGTAAAACAACACAGTGCTGACATTGAACTCTTTAGAAAAGTGGCAGCTTTGTTTTGGGAAGGCTGTGCCAATCGTACAGCCTGTCTCTGGGCCTAGACATGCCCTGACTCTGCTTCTTGATGACCTCAGAAAACGATGGTACGCACAAGAAGAAAAACAGCGTGCCCAAAGCAGGTTTTGGTGTTTTCTATTCATTTGGAATGTAATTTCCTTTGTTCGAGTGTGTGCGCATTGGTGATTGAGTCTCTTTGTCTGGAAGGTGAATTTGTGCAATGAAAGGCCTGTCTGAAACAGCCGCAGCAAAGAGCTGCGTGTGGCTCAGTTCTTGCTGTCTTTGCTGGGAGATCTTCGAGCCCGAATCTGGGCTGTGGCTGAGCCAAATTAAAGGGCCTGTGGAGCAAATTGGACTTTGTGAGGTTTTTGTTCCTCCTTTAATCAGGATCTAGGGGCACCGGCATTGTCAGTGGCATAAGCTTGAAGCTCAGGACTGAGAAAAGGCCTTTTGTGACCGTCTGGGAGGATGATGCATATATCACAATATGTCGTCTCTTCCCCTCTCCACCTCTCAGGAGCTTCATCTCCCCACCCTGAGAACAACTTGGGAGCAGCAGCTCTGTAACTCCCGCTGCCGCAGGCATGTTTGTGCAGCAAATCCATATGCACATAGTCCAGAGAGAAGCCCCAAGGAGGATCTCACAGCACTTCTGACCTCTTCACCTTATCACTGTCTACAACTACCTGAAAGGAGGTTGGAGCATGGAGGAGGTTGGTTTTTTCTCCAAAGTAGCAAGTGATAGGACAAGAGGAAATGGCCTCAAGTTGTGCCAGGAAAGGTTCACATTGGATATGAGGAAAAATTTCTTCCCAGAAAGGGTTGTAAAGCATTGGAACAGGCTGCCCAGGGAAGTGGTGGAGTCACCATCCCTGGAGGGGTTTGAAAGACATGTAGATATGGTTCTTAGGGACATGGTTTAGTGCTAGTTAATTGTTGGACTCAGTGATTCTGAGGGTCTCTTCCAACTGGAATGATTCTGTGATTCTGTTGAGAGATTTCTCCTCTAGAAATACATCCTCCCTGCACCCCTCTCTGGTGCGACTGGGAAATGGGGGTCCTGGTCCCTCCTCCAGCTCTAGGAGCCCTTTCCTGAGGCTGAGGGGAGATCTGGGAGCAGGATGGAGGATGCACTTTTCCTCCCCGCTGGGAGCCTCAAGGGACAATTTCCCTTGGAGGGAAGAGAACAAAAAAATAACAGGTTGCTTTTTTCTTGAGCCTTTGCCATGTCCAGATTTCTTTCCACACTGGAGAAAATCTTGTGATTTAGACTGTGGGTCCTTTCCTATCCTCTCCCTTCTGCACTGGCATTTCTAAATATTCCTTTTAATGCCTTACTCTGCATATGGGTCCCATCCTATAGCTCCTCCCCATGCAAACAAGGAAAAGAAACCCTCTGTATTGAAGCCATAAACACTACAACTGCCTGCTTCTCTCCTTGATTTACATGCCCTTATCCTAACATCTTAATATTTATTGCTAGTCTACATTTTCACCCCAACCTTGCCTTGCTTTTGGGAACATAGTGAGGAGGAGCTGATGTCCAGGTACAGCCATGGGCAGCCAGGATCTGACTCCAAGAAGCACCAGAAAGGTGGAGGGACAAATGCTTGACATGCCACAGAGAATTCCTCACATTCCTCTTCAACCCGGCAGGAAGATTTGAGGATTAAAATCCATGACCACAAAGGCAGGGAAATAAAGCAGCTTCCTAAATCTTGGGGAGCCATTAAATATAATAACCTGCAGGGAGTGGAAAGCTGGGAGACACCAAACTGGGCTAAGTGTTCAGTGGGTGGTGGTCACAGGAGTCTAGAGGGAATAAATCTGGCCCTCCTTGTAATCTCAAATATATTTATGGAATTTGGGAAAGCAGGTTTTTCTGTGAGGTTTTGTCTTCATTGCTAAAAAGGTGTGTTCCTCCTGCGGAACAATCAGTGCGTGTTAACTTACCTGCTGTAAAATCCTGAAGAAGGCAATTTTACCAAGCAATAAATACACCTAAGTCAGCATGGGCAAGGATTATGGAATCAACTCATTCAGTTACCTTGCAATAAATCAAAAGGTTTTACTGTCCTGTTGTCATCTCACTGTAAAAGTTAATTTTTAAAGCAGAGAAGACAAACCTACGGTCCCTAAAAAAAGCTATTGAAATGCCACCTTGCGGATGCTGGGACTGATCAGCTTGGAATAAATTGTATTTATTTACCTTTGATCCTTAGGAACAGTATTGCTGCTGTGAGTAGAGGCAACATGCACAAAGGAGGGCTGTTTAATTTTAATTAGACTGAACTCTTCCCTTCAGATCCTGGTTTGATCTCGAAGATCAAGAGCCACAAAACTGGTTGTGAACAAGTTGGTGGATGGAGCTTAGGAGCTGCGTTTGGAACAGTCAGAAATTTGGATGTCTCTCAAAGAAATAAGCAAAGATACAGCAACAGTCGTCTGCAGCCTAACTTAGCTACATAGGAATTGCTCCCTTAGGGCTTCCAGATGAATGCTGACTTTTTGAAGTTATGTCACCAGTTTTAAACTTGCCACCCAGCTGCCATGCTGGTTTAACTAGGCCAAGGGCAACCCCCGCTTTGTACCTTGTGCCTTCTGCATCTGCCAAAAGCCAAACCAGGAGGGAACACAATAAATGCAGTGATTCAACATGGGGATCTGAGATTTGGTTCATATTGAAACAAAGAAATGAACATAACAGCAGAGTCAATTATACTGTTAAGCAGTGTTCTTTATTTTGTCAACACTGGGGATCATCCTCTACAAGTGCTCCAACAACTGGATGCTCTTATGTTGTTTATATTCACAAAATTATTGCACATCCCTTATAATATTTTGAATTTTTTAACATACATCTATACTAAGAAATAATTGATGAAGTTAGTTATAATTGATTAGTTTCTTACTTACAATATATCTATTAATTATTAGTAAAACATAAGCTAAGCACTCTGCTTCCAAACCATGCACTACTCAATCTTCTCTCTCCCTTTTCTCATGCAGAAGGATCTACAACTTGGAAAATATCCCCTCATTTTGTAGGTGGCTAGAAAGCATTCATCATGTCACTTGGCTAATCATGGGTACGTCTTTTATAACTTAATCACACTGTACATCAATTTAGCAGCTTCTCTTCAATATGAGATTCTTAAACTGCTATATTATTGTTAGAAAACTGTTAGTTGGATTTCTGGAGCTCACAGGAGCATGGTAGCTCCTCATGTCATAGAACCAGAATCATTTTGGTTGGAAGAGAACCTCAAGGTCATCGAGTCCAGCCATCAACCTAATTCAGTGTCACTTTGATTTCATTGTTTGTCTGGTCATATCTTGGTTTCAGCAATGCAGAGGGAAGGGAATTAAAGCACAAGCAAGTCTGCGAGTGCCAGGCTTGCTCTGAGCACACAACGTCAAACCCAGCAAGGATTTAGGAACAGTGGTGACTTAGCTTAGGGTGGCAGAAAGGTGGTGAAGTGCTCAGAGCAGCCAAACTGGTGATGCTGCTCATTGTGTACAGAAGGAGGAAGAGTAAATGTAATGGGGGGAAAGTGAAAAGCTGGGCAAGGATTTGTGAATCCTCCTGACAGGCACCATTTCTGCTACCGCTTGCTGTCATCGTGGAGAATGCAGCACGGCGAGAAGGAAGCATGAGAAGATACAGTGGGCTGTCATAAGCCGTTAATGCAGGGGATTACCTTCAAATCTCATAATCTTGAGGGATGATGGCAAAAACCTCAGTCTGGCTCACTTGATGATGCTCTGTCCAGCCAGCAGTGCCATCACGGGGTGTTCACAGCGGTGCAGGACAGTGATGGTCGCGTCTCGGTGCCGTCGTGCCCTGCACCCTTGTGAAGGGATTATATCTAGAAGATGGTCCTCATTGATTTGAGACCAATGTAGATCACTCACATGCCCTTCCTTTGCCACAGAAGGTACGGGGATACTGGCTGGTACGTCTCTCAGTGAGGGGCTTGTGTTCAGCAGTATGGGCGCACAATAATGTGTGATGTGTATTTCTATGGAAACTGAGGGTAGAAGAATGAGGTTTTTAAAAAGTTTAATGGCAGCCAAGATAAAGGCGATAGACAGACATACAATCTGTGTGGGCTATCCCCAGCATCCTCAATAGTTAAGTTGCAGATGTAGGCAGGTGGAACGGAGGATATATCCAGTATTTTAGCCTGAAGGAAAGGAGGCTGAGGGGAGATCTTACTGCTCTCTACAGTTACCTGAAAGGAGGTTGTAGCATGGAGGGGGTTGGTCTCTTCTCCAAAGTAACAAGTGATAGGATGAGGAAATGGCCTCAAGTTGCACCAGGAGAGGTTTAGATTGGATATGAGGAAAAAATTTCTCCCTGGAAAGGGTTGTTGGGCATTGGAACAGGCTGCCCAGGGAAGTGGTGGAGTCACCATCCCTGGAGGGGTTTAAAAGATGTGTAGATGAGGTTTTTAGGGACATGGTTTAGTGACAGTGTTGGGTTTATGGTCAGACTTGATGATCTTGGTGGTCTCGGCCAAAATGATTCTATGATTCTACACAGAGAAGGAATTACTATAATGCTATTCCCCACCACCACTTTCAAACTGCCCTTCTCTACTTCTCCCTTATAGAAACCATGATGTTCTCACCACCTCAGCCTTACCGGAGTTTCCAGTCTGGCTGACTCACCCACTAGCCTCTTGGACACTCCCCCCAGTGCTCTTCCCCATCAGCTGAAACGGTGGCAGTTTTTGGTGGTGTTCTCTGGAAATCCCCATGCCCTGAGGATTTTAAAGTTGATGTCTCTTTCTCTGTGGGTTTGCAGGAGGGATTCTCCTTCCTGGGTCTTTCAGAAGGTGTTCTGTGGGAGATGACCCCCCCATGCCATGCTAATAGAAGGATGGGCTTTAGAGGAGTCATGGGGTGAAATCTCTGCTCTTTATTTTCTCCACTTGTTTGTTAGTTTTGTACTAGGACAGAGGAGTTTTGCTACATCAGGGCAATTTTCCTTGGGTGGTGGCAGCAGCCCTATATTTATGGACTGTAAAAGTATTTGAGATCAACGTCCCTGCTCTCGAAGGAGCAGCCCAGTTCCTGGCAGGGAAGGACAAACAGTCCCAGTCCCAAAGTATTTTTCATCATGTGCCTCCCAGATCTGTCAGCAGCACACAGGGACTTTTTCCCTTCTGTCGGTGGAACTGCCGGGTTTGCAGCCGCTGAGGAGCGAGGGCTTTGAATCTGCCAACAACTCCAGCCGTTGTTTGCATCAAGAAAACCTAAATAACCTGAAACGGAAATAAATAACAGCAAAACGATAACTGCATCCCTCCCCTAAACATTCGAGATTTCCCACACTGCATTCCCTTTCTTTCCCCCTCCCTGTTTGCCAGCGTCACCTTTTACCCTTAAAAAATTCCTAATTTAAGAGTAGGGGACAGAGAGGAACAAATCAGTTCCACTCAATAAAAGCCTCAGGATGGCGCCTTTTTTGTCTGCTTTCACTGTCTCAAATGCAAAGCTTGTAACTTCTGTTCTAAAGTTTTAAATTCGTGCCTCTGCGAGTGTTTGTGGTTACAGCTTCTATTTCTATATTGGTGGTTTCTGACCTGTTGTGGTAGTTTATTTTTTTTTTTTTGGGGGTGTGTATGTGTGTGTGTGTGGGTGTATTGGTTTTTTTGGTTTGTTTTTATCTTTGGTTTTTGTTTCTTTTTTCCTTCTGAAAATAAATATACCCCTACCAGTGTCTAAAAGCCCTTTAGACCTTGACTCTGATCATCTGTTTAAGCCCCTTTCTTTGATTCGGGGACCACGGAGGACACATTTACAGCTCTCCCCGTCAATCTGGAAGCCTCTGCCGGAAAGGAGCAGCATGAAAATATGCCAGAAACAGGAAAAGAGGTATCGCTGTGAAGCTGCAGCAGCAGCAGGGGGCTGGGCCAGCGGTGGAGCCGCAGGCTTTGCGGGGAGGAGCCCGCACCAGTCCGGCGCTGGTTCTACGGGCGCTCGGTCCCAGTCGGGGCGCTGGCGCAAGCGGTGCCGTGAGGGATGCGGGAGGGAAATAAATGAGGAGTCATAGCGCAAGAGGTGATTTCCAGCCCGAGGGAAGGAGCAGGAGGCTCCGGAGGGAGCTGACGAGGGGGGATCGGTGGAGCAGAGAGCAGGGGGAGCCGCCCGGGTCCGTTTTCCAGCCCGGTAACGTCTGGGCGCAGCTGTTGGCGGAGCCGTTACTGCCGCTGCGCGGCCGCTTCTTCTGCGAAAATGGAATCGAACGGCAGTTTCCTCGCTTACAACAGTAAGTCTATAGAAATGGCCTTGCGTTTCAGCTCTCTTATCTTGTCCAGAGCTTCGTTTTCCCTCCTGTCTTTTCCCCCCTCTTTCCCCTTCCCGTTCTCTCATTCGGAAGCAAAGCAGCGTTTAATCTGTATTACAAATGATAGGGTTTTTTGCTCTGTTAATAGGCTTGGCTGTATTGGTAGGAACTGTGTCTTGTCTGGCTAAGTGTCTGCAAGCCCAGAAAAGTTGGTCCAAATCTCCTCCCCTTTGTGGTGAAGCTGAGAGAGGGACAGATGCTCAGCTGGGTAAATTCTCTGCTCTGTGGTGAAGACAAGCAGGATGAACCCCCAGCTCAGGGTCTGTCCACAGGATAAGTGTTTAGTACAAAATAAGTAGCGTCTCTAAAGAAGAATAAATCCTCTCTAGTCTCCTATCAAGCGAGATTTAAGGTTTATTGGTATCAAGATTAGGAGGCTTGTCTGATAGAGTAATGAAGCATCCCTTAATCCCTGCTCTGCCTTTAACGTATGGATTTGTTACCTCTATTGTGTTTTACTTACTATGATGAGCAGAAAGAACTTAAAATTGTTATAGCTATGGATTGAAATGCGGTTTTGTGACCCTACAGCAATGGGAAAAGTGCTTATTTTTGTTTCATGAGATACGTGCTTTCTTACTATAGATGAACTATAAACAAACAAACTTAATAGAGCAATAAGTGATTGGCACTAAACATAATCAGTTTAGCGTTACCAGGAGAAATGTGAGAAGATTTCCCCAGGCTCAAGAAATCTTCCCTCTGTTTTTCCCAGATGCTAGAAATCTAACAGGAAGGTGAAACAGAGGTTAATGTTATACTTTGTGTAGGTATCTCATTCATTATACAACCACTGGGGAAAGCGAGCTAAGAAATACATCTGGAACTGGTAAAATATTTCCTATTCTGGCCTGTGGGTCATTTTTCAGTGAATATTATTTAGTCTTCTGGGGTTAGGAACCAAGACGAATTTAGTGGCTGTTTGTTAATCCATTTTCTTGTTTCAGGCAGAAAAATACACAAGTGTTGAAGGAACCAAAGCGTTTACTGAAATTCCTTAACACATAACACACAGAGATGCCAACGTCACTCTGAATGCCACTCGACTTAGACAAGTTGCTCACATGTTGCTTTGTTAGCAGGCTCAGGCTTGTGCTATGTAGTTTGTCTGAATTTTCTCAGATACTGTGATTTATATATTTTGCTTATGACCATATGTTGAAATTCAGTTTCTTTCTTTCTTTCTGCTTCTTTTTCTTCCAACGTAAATACAACACCAGCTGTATTTACTATGTCAGAATTAACCACAGGCACATCTGGGGAAATATCTGACAGTCAGTAGTAGACACTTCTATATTCTGGTGGCAGAAGTGGGTATTACTATAGCTGAGACTTTCTGTAAACTCTATAGGATTTTGTTGACTCTTCATTTGGCTGGAGATCTGAGCCCAGGGAAGAAACCCGAGTGTGCTCCCCCGTTTGCAGAGCTGCTGCGATTCAATGCTCTGTGCCTTTTATTTTGAACCTGTTCAATTCAGCTGCTTCTTGCTTATTTTATAAAGCGGCATCTAAATTTAGACCAGAATGAATCTGCTCACCTCTGCGGGCTATTAATAATCTTTCCGTCGCCTCTTTGAGTTGATTTGTTTCTGAACTGGGAGCCCCTGTGCTTGCACAGATTATAAAATAACTAATTTGTACTATGCCTTATTCTCATACACTGACTTTTTCCTCCAAGACACTGTATACATTGTACAAGAAACACCACAACCGTGTTATGGAAATGTCCTCTGCCACAGCCCAGGGTGAGAATCAGCCAGGAAGGATCAATAAAATCCTCCAAAACAGGCCATTTCCTTATTTCTTCTGCCAGTTACTCCCAAGAATTAACTTCTCCTAGGTTTACATTTCCAAATGAATCATCTCCACCTGCCCTTCTTCACTGGGAGCACTGAGGAGGCTCCTTCTGGGCTCCAACCTCTGTGGGTGGATTTAATCCTGCTTGGAATCAACTGGGATCCGCTCTAAAGCAACCGGTGGCTTCAGTCTCCTTTCCTACAAAAAAAACACTCCCACACGCCCCACTTGATGCAGGTTGTACCTGATGCCTCACGTGGGAGTTTTTTGAGCCACAGCGCAGGAGAATTTGCAATACTGGCACTTCTCAGTGCATTGAACATAAAGCCCGCTGTTGGTTTTGAGGTTGTTGCTGGTGCTCAAAGCCCCAACATCCCGCTCAAAAGTAAATGAGTCAGGGCAAGAAGATGCTCAGGGCAAAACAGATTTTAATGAGGAAATGGAACAGGAGGAAGAAGGAAATGTAGTCGCTTGGAAAACTACTGTAGGTAGCAGAGATGGACGGATATGGCCAATTACAGGGAGAAGCAAGAGGGAGAGGTGTGTGGGGAAGAGATGGTTTGTGCAAGACCTGGCAACTCTGCTGACTGGGTAAGCAGCTCTGGGAGCCACCCAGTATTGTATTCAGTTGGCCAAATGTAGGTGTTTGGAAGGAATTTTAGGCTTATAGGGATCTAGACAGGTGAATTGTGCTCTGTCTTCTCCTGGTCCCTTGTTCAGTGCACAGTAAATATCTAAATATTGCAAAACTAACCCCTGGCCCATGCATCTCCTAGGTCCTTACCATGGGTGGAGAGTCTCAGTCTTTACTCAGTCAAGCCCACCAGAATGGACCTTGGCCAAACATGAAGGTTTCTCTTTATGCAGGTAGAGGAGATTTTGCCACAGTCTCTTCTAAATTGAGATGGACCCACACCTTAAATGACCCAGTTTAGACAATGTGGGTGGGGAAATACTCACACCTCAGGCTGCCCCTCACATGGGCACCTTTTAAAGGGCTGTGTTGAGATATGAAACAATGACTCATTGGCTGGTTTTGGCTAAAGTGTGCTGACACTTTACAGATATATCACAGAGTGCTGACATCCCAGATATATCACTTAGGGGAGGGGAAAAAAAGAAGCAAGGATTTTTTCCCTAGTTTTGCATAATTCAATTGTGCAATTTAACTATTGCACAAATTTTGCCCTGCTTTGGAATGCTGAGAGCGACCTGCATTTCTTCTGCACAAGAAATTTCAGCTTCTGAAGAAGATGTTGAGCAAAGCTGTTAAGTGGCCTTTAAAATAAAATAGCTGGGACCCACCTGCAGCTGACTTTGGTTTTATGAAGAGAACATCTTCATCAGCATGTTCCTAAGAACACAACTTTTTAAACTCAGATTGGACATGGCACTTAGTGCCATGATCTAGTGAATGGACTGGAGTTGGACCAAGGGTTGGACTTGATGATCTCTGAGGTCTTTTCCAGCCCAGTTGATTCTGTGATTCTGTGACTTAGGAATTAGGTAGCTAAGCTGCGTGAGTGCTCCTGACTGTTGGTGCTGGTTCCATCCATCATGTTGATATCCTTCTTTTTGACTACTTCCTCCCCGCTCTTTTCGCATCAATTACTGGAAAAGCTGTGATTTACTGCAGGTCCATGTTTGTTTTAGTGCCTCTCAGTCTGCAGCCACATGTCCATATGTGCCAGTGGAAGGACCGAATCAAACCTTCAGTCTTGTTTTGAGTTCCCGAGTGCAGCGAACGTTGGGTGTTTTACCTGGATTTCATCAAGAGCTCAGGGCAGTAGCTTTTGCTGGGTCACAGCCGGTGTCATGCTTGGATCCCAGCTCCCTCCGAGTGACCCAGACTGGCAGAAAGATTTATGAAGATTTTCACAAATAAAGGTCACAATTTGGGCTGGTTGTGAAACGTCTGAGCAGGCAGCCTGGCTTTGCCTATTTGACAGGAAGATATGGGAGGGAGGTTTAGGTTGCACATCAGGAAAAGGTTCTTCACCCAGAGGGTGCTGGACACGGGAACAGGCTCCCCAGGGAGGTGTCACGGCCCCAAGCCTGACAGTGTTCAAGAAGAGACTGGACAACGTCCTCAGACACATGGTGTGAACTGTGGGGTGTCCTGTGCAGGGACAGGAGTTGGACTCCATGATCCTTGTGGGTCCCTTCCATCTCAGGACATTCTATGAATCTATGAAACCAGCTCCAGGGCTCTGCGCCATTTAGCTGCCAGTGCACTCCCCAGCATAAAATCACAGGGTACCTTAAGTTGGAAGGACCCATAAGGATCACTGAGTCCAGTTCCCTGGTACTTGCATTACTACCTAAAGCTAAACCCTGTGATTAAGAGCAGTATCAGACGTTCCTTGAACTCTATCAGTCTTGGTGCTGTGACCACTTCCTCGAGGACCCTGTTGCAGTGACCAACCACCCTCTCAGTGAAGAATCTTTTCCTAACATCCATGGTTGTGATGCACAGCAAGCTGGCGCATGGCGTGATGTCTGCAGTCCTTCCTAGTGGGCAATCTGGGTACGGCCAGCCTGTTTTGGGGAAAGATGGCTGGGCTGTGTGAATGCATCAGAACAGAGCTGGAGAAGGAACCGTCCTCCTCCCAGAGATGTTGTAGACAAGGCAAGACAGCCAAAGGATACAGGGAGAAAGTGGAGCTGTGAAATATTGGGCAGGGTGACAGCGCTGATTAGAAACCTGCTCATCACACGGCTTCTTGCCAGCATGTCAGGAGGGAGGCTTTAGGCAGAGATTTGAAGAACAGCCACAATGTGAAACCTGGGGAGAACTCCTCCTATGTTAAACTTTATGGTCACCCTTCTCCAGCTCAGCAGGACCTCTCAAGCACCCTGGAATGGAAGTAGAGTGGGCAGGACAAGCCAATGTAAGGAAGAGAAGGAGATCTGCAGATGCTGCCACAGGTTTTGTGGAGAAGCCCGTTCTCAGTGTCACCACAAGGTGGAACTTGGTACATACCACATGCACCAAAGATGCACCCGCTGTCAACAAGCAGCATCTTGGGCCAGAAAGGTACTGATGGGGGTGTTCGTCCTGGGGAAGAGAAGGCTCCAGGGAGACCTTATTGTGGCCTTCCCATACTTAAAAGTGGCCTGTAAGAGAGATGGGGACAGACTTTTTAGTAGGGCATGTTGCAATAGAACAAGGGGTAATGGTTTTAAACTAAAGGAGATAGTGTCTATCAAGATAGTGTCTATTCAAGATAGACACGAGGAAGAAATTTTTGACACTGAGGGTGGTGAGAGCCTGGCCCAGGTTGGCCAGAGAGGTGGTTGATGCCCCATCCCTGGGGACATCCCAGGCCAGGCTGGACGGGGCTCTGAGCAACCTGAGCTGGTGAAGATGTCCCTGCTCATGGCAGGGGGGGCACTGGATGAGCTTTGCAGGTTCCTTCCAACCCAAACTGTTCTATGATTCTATAATACTTATGATATCAGCACGCACTCCCTGATCCCTCCTCCATTGGAGGGTGCAAGGAGGCAAATGCTGGCGTAGAGGAGCCACTGGCATTTTCTGTTGGTGGTGAGGAACTGGGTGTTCTCAAGCTGTGCTGTGCCAGCAGCAAGGCCTGGTCTTCAGGTGGTGTGTGGTGTGACAAGGGAGAATAAAGCTGAGAGCAGCAGGTGGTGTCCTGCAGGTAGCAAAGAGTGGGGTATGTGTGAGGGGGATATGGAGGGGAATGAATGAAGATTGGACTCCAGAGGGAAGAACCAGGCAGGTGCGACCCTGCAGACCTGGAAGGAGCCTTGCTGGCCTTGTCCTCCTGGCAGCAGCTGGAAGACAACTTGCTATTGCTGGGTCCACAGTAATCCCAGGCAAAGGGCTGTTAAAGAACTGATGGAAAAGCCAGGTTAGATATAACCACAGGGTGATTACAGATGACAAAAGGGGGCTCTGCAGAGGCACGTCACAGGTGGCATCAGTGATTTGCAAAAGCTCTGGAGAAACCAACTAAAACCTTGTCACTTGACAGGTTTTCCGCTTTTCCGAGCAGCTGCCACTGCCCAACACTGCAGCTGGTTGTGCTCATTTCCAAGCAGACGCTGCACTGACAATATTCTGCATAGTAGGTGTGCAAAAGTAATCCTCAAAACGTTATTTACCATCAGGAACTTCAGTTTCTCAGTGCTCCATCACCTTAACAAGCTGTCACATTACTACAGAACGGCTGAACTAAAGCTTTTCCAAACTCATTGATTCTGCGTTTGCCTGGATTTGGTGTCGTGCTTGCTGAGGATGAAGAATATGTAGGGACAGACATTATTGTTCATTAATGAGCAGTGATACTTTGATTGTGCTATTACTCTTGTTAAAATAGTTCTATTGAATTTCACTGTGAGGGAGCCTGGAAGGGAAGGTGGAATTACAGTGTTCCTTCAAAGAACGGCATCATGTAAAATAGACCTTGTTTTTTCTTCTGGGTAACAAATGCAGAGCAAAGCACAACCTGTGGCCTCTTTCGTGAGAAAATCTCAGAAAATCACATGTGTTATATGCTATGTACCCGCCACAGGCATTGCTAGTCATAATAGAGTAACTTACATCATGTGCATGATGCAATGGGGAAGTGGTGAGGCCATCACCAGCACAGGTATTTTAATTCCAGGCCTAAATTGTCACAAGTCTGAGCAAACCAGCAGCTGGCTTCTGTCGTATCTTTTGTGTCAGCGTGGTGTAAATAGACTGATCAGTATTAGGGCTGCACTACTTTTGTTGTGGTGGTGGGGAGAGACCAAGTCCAGCCCCAAAGAGCTCAAAACCAACCTGCTTCTTCCTCTGTGAAGTGGTAATAGAGCTTCTTTAGCTCCTTTGTATAAGGACGTGGTGGAGGTTCATTAATTTTGGAAAACTGTCTGAATAGCAGTGCATTAATAGTTTTCTCACATAGCCCATTTCCTACCAGACTCTCCAGCCTTTCTATCTCAAGTGCCTGATTCCTGGATATTCAATCACTTTGCTGACTTTGGGACCACATTCTGACATCCTCATTCGCATCGATTTCCATTCGCTCCATGAGTAACCCAGCTGGAATCAATAAGGTGATTAGCACAGCCTTGATTCCAAGCATTGGGACATGAATAACCTCACCCATGTGACTAGTGCCATTGATTTCAGTGGGATTGGTCATATGGGTAAAATTGCGTCCTGGAGCGTTCGCAGGCTCCGGACCCGGTCAGGTGTTACCTGTGGTGAATAAAGGTTGGAGAATTTGCCCCTAGGCCATTTGCAGGAATAATTTCCTCCAGCGTCGGAGCGTGACACAGCATCATGTAACATCAACAAGCAATGCCGTGTAACCCACAGTGTCACGCTTACTCGTCAGGCTTCATCTATGAGATGTGACATTGTGTTTAAATGACCTCAACATCCAGATCTGTTGTTTCCCAAAGCAGGGCATTTCTGGCCCAATGGTCTCATATTTGTTTTAAAACCAAACTGATTTTAACTGCTCTATATCTCTGAAGCCCTCACAATAGCAAAAATCACATATCGCTGTTCTGCAGAAGTATCTCAACTTTGTGAATGCCGATCTTGTGCTTTGTGTGTGTGCAAACTTCAGGGATAAGTGCAGTAAAATGTTCTCTGAGTGTCTGGAAAGCTCTAAGCGGTGCTGTTACTGGCATTGTTTATTAGGAATTAATGAGAAAACGAAGCAGAGGGGCTCTTTGTGCTCCCAAATCAAACCCTGTGGGACTGTGGCTGCTGCTGGACAGGAGAGCTGGTGCACAGAAGCAAATTATGTTGCTAAGTACGGGGGATCACTCTCTTCCACGCTTCTTTAATTAGATCCATCCTCTCCAGTATGAAGTGAAATACGGGAAGTGCTCAGAGACTGCTAGATAACACATATCACTGAGCCATTAAATCATGGTGCACACCACATAGCCAGGGGGAAGCAAAGCCCCCAGCTCCTATGAGAGGGCTACAGAGATTATGGATCTGACATCCACCCCTGTATGTGCAGGGGGCTCAGAAAAGGCTGGAGGTGTTTCTTCAAATGCCTACAGACAGGTTCAACAATGTCGCATCCAGAAAATGCCTTTATTTCTCTCCTTAGCTGTCTGTGATGTGTAGTTGCTATGTGTAAATAAGGCGTTATTATTTGTACCACTGTTCAATGGCTCTGCCTTGTCCCCAGGGAGTTTCTTACATGTGACATATGGCAGCAATTAATTATTCTGATCGTGTCCTTATGCTGGTCAAATAACCCAGTCCTCTGGGCTTATCTGTGAGTGTTGGGAGGGCTTCCTCCTAAATGCACAGAAAGAAGGGGAGGATGGCTGGATCGCCAGACACAAGAAATGTAGAATATGTTTCTAAAACCTGTGTTGGATATGATGGGAGGATGGTGATGGGGAGCCTTCCATTAGGTCTCCAGCAGAAACAGTGACAAGTGGTTCCCTGTCAAGTGTCCTGAGCATCTGCTGGTTCTGCAGCAAGGGACATTGACCCCAGCTTGACTCCATCACCCTGCGGTATCTTCATCCTTGGCTTGCCTGGCAGGGCAGCAGCAAGCAAAGGCAATGACAAAGAAAACTAATCTGTAACAAGGTCTATAAACTCACGTGGGATGGAAGAGCTTAAGAAGTAGAGCTGTTGTATTGCACCGCAGAAGGAGTCACGGTGAGGAAAGAGATGGATTTTAGCCCCAGCCATTGCCAGGACAGCAGACAATGGTCATGAGTTTCAGCAAAGAAAATCTGTGTTGGTCATAACAAAGAAATTCTTCACTAAGGACACCTAAGCTCTTGAACGAGGATCTAGCTTGGCTGTGGAGTCTCCATTTTAGAGATATCCACAACTCACCTGGACAAGGCTGTGAGCAGCCTCAGCTACCTTTGAATGTGACCTGACTTTGAGCAAGTGGATGTTTGAACTAGAGATCTCCAGAAGTCCTTTCCAATCTGAATTATTGTCTGATTCTGTGTAATCAGCGACTTGTTTAAACACTGGTGGGGGCTTATCCCTGTACCAGATCACAGTGTAAATTTACAGTAATAAACCCAGAGCTATGCGGGAGTACAGGGTAAGTGACTCACCCAAGTCATACAGGAAATCAGTGGCAGAGAAGACACTCCAGAGTCTTTGGAAAATGCTCTTCTCTAAGTGGAAAAAAAGCAAAAAAGCGCATTAAAATTAAAACACAGTTTCCGAGCTGCTTTTGGGCTATGTTTGCACTGGTTAAAAGGTGGTTTAGTTTCCTCTTCGCTGCCTGTCAGTGCGAGAAGAACGAGCTCGGCACAGCAGGGAGGAGCCAGGCTCTCTCTGATCCAGGCATTGGTGGGCAGGCTGAGCCGACACTGATTAGGAGCCGCAAACAATATTTGGGATTCCTCCAGCCCCTGGAAATGATGCATCAAACCCCACTGGCGTATGACTGTAGGAAAACTCGTTCCTTCTACCTGGGCAGCAGCCTCAGTATAACTTTTACATCCAGCGTGTGCAGCTGGTGAGCAAAGCGAGGAGGAGAGAACGTCGCACGGTTCCACCCCCAGCTGGACTCTGCCCTCCCCTGCCCGCGTCCTCCTCTCCCGCTGCCTCCGCTCCTTCCTCGGAGCCCCCGTTTGACGCCGTTTGACGCCCCATTTGACGCCGCTCAAAGCCGGAGGCTCCTGGATGAGCAGGGCTCCCCGCCGGGGCGGCGTGGCCCCCCATCCTCCCCGACACCCGCCGTCCGCCCCCGAGCTCCAGGCTGGATCATGCAGTGCTTCTGTAGGCAGCCCAAGCGCAGCGCGTCCCAGGAAAACATCCTCCGGGAGCAGAGCCGTCGAGTGGCCGCGTTGAATGGCATCAGGCTGGGTAAGGGGCACGTTGGCCAGACCCTCGGTGCTTCCGCACACTGACAGCCGCTTCGTTTCTGCCTCTTTTTTCCCCTGCGCAGAGGCAGCGCTCCACCCTTGAGGTTATTTTTAAACTCCTAGAGGTTTCTTTTCCTTTCCTTCGCCTGTAACCACCCTCCAGATGTGTAAAACCGCTTCGTTTGAGGCATCAAAGCAAGCGGGACTTGTTTGGCAAAGGGTGGGTTTCCAAATCTCTCGTTTGGGCATTTTGAGCTGTGGCTGAGAGTGTTTGGAGAAGGCAGTGCCCTTTTCCTGCTTGATTTTAGGACTTCTCAGTGGTGTCGTGCCCGTTGCTATTAGAGCCCAAGGAACCACGCAGAGGTTTGCAGGCACCAGATGAATAGAAACAGGAAACCTAGGGAGTTTCATAACTTCTGTGTCTGGCTATGAACTCATCGCTGGTTCCTGCTCTCTGGAGAAACAGCCCAAGTGGATGCGGGTGCCTTGATTTCTGTGGCTACAGAGGGCAGGTGGAAATGGGAAATCGCTGTTTACCCACCCAAATTCTTTGGATTTTGTCAGAAAAGCTTTCTACCCTTTTAAACCAGCAAACCTGAGTTATGCCTGGTCTCGAACTAGGTAGGAAAGGGAGAGCAGGCAGGAGGAGGCTTATTTTATAGCAGTTGTAATTAACGTATTTATATCAGATCAGCAGATTTACAAGCGAGCAATGCAGAAATATGGATTATCACTGTCTGCTATAGACACCATCTGAACTATCTCCTTAGTGAATGCAGAGCCTGGTGTTTTACCGTGACAGCCGTTGTTTTATTGTCTTTCCTGCTTGCTGTAAACCTGAGGCAGGTAATAGAAAGGTTAACATTTCTGATCTCTTAGTGTATAAAGCTTCATGGTGCAGTATATTAACTTCATAGTTATTGCAGTGCTGTGTGTGCTGGAGGCGTTTCTCCTTTTGCCAGACATGATTTTCACTCTGAACTTTGCTGTACGTTAAATATATTGTGTTTAGAAAATGTGCACTTGATATTTTGCAAGGGGCAGGGGGGTGACCCTTGAAACACACCCTGCAATTTTGCATGCTGAGTATGTGTTCGGTATTTCAGAGAGGATGCTGAGCAAGACACAGTCTTGCCACATGTTTCAGGCAGGATTTGAACATCTATTTCAGCGTGGTGATTGTGCTTCTCCTGCCTGGTGTTGTTAGATAGTTGGAAACCAACACCCTTGTCCTGCTGCACAGTGTTTTTAAATGTTTAAATGGTTTACACATATGATGCCTCTGGTTTCTTTCATACAAGTTTCCATTGCTGTGAGATGGAGCTCTGGACCACAAACCTCCTCAGCTCTGTGGGGTTGTTAGATAGAAACCCTCAGGAGCTGGTTCAGGTATAAAACCTGAAGTGAGATTTCTGCTGGGAAAAGGTGGTGTTTGTTTGTTTGTTTGTTTGTTTTTTCCCTGGAAAGCAGCTCAAATGACCAACTGGGAGTAATGACCCACTGGCACATCAGGAGTGTGTTTGTGGTTCCTGTATCAGCAGATCAGAGAGTCTTCTGCTCCATCTCTGGCAGGTGCTTTGTAGATAGGAACAGAGAAGCCAAGTGACTCACCCAAGGTCATTTAAAGAGTCTGTGTCAGTGCTTGGGTGGGACTTAGGTGACAGGGCCCAAAACTCCAGCCCTCTTTAATGCCCAGTTTAGTTGTCTGAGCCTGAACTGCTGCTGGGCAGACAGAGAGCAGGCCTGAACCAGGCTGTGCCCACCCGGTTAAGGGGATGTTCTTCCTTTCCCCAGTCCCACCGTTGGGTTGTTCGGTCAGCACTTGGGGACACAAGCAGCAGAGGTGAACTCTGGGTGACCGCTCTCTCTCTGGAAGGCCTCCCACATCAAAGGAATGGCGGAGCTGTTAAGCACCCATGATTAGCCCTCTCGCACTTTTCTGGCCAAACACGCTGTCTTCTACAGCCAAGCTTGTCTCCCCTCCCTGACTTCTGTCACTGTCCTCTGACTCACTCCCCATGCCATCTTTGATCTTTGCTGTGCTTTCACTGTGCACTGTCCATCTTTCCCTCCCACTCTTGCAAAGTGCAGTGGCCTCCTTTGCTAAGTCATTTAACTTGGCCTGGTCTTCAGGCGTGGTGGCCAAGGATGAGTGGGAAGGCTTCACCCAACCTGTAGTTAGATCCTCTGAGGAGGAGGGGAAGTTTTAATCCACACTAACCCATGTGGACACATTCCAGTGTGATCTGCTCTGATGACCCTGCTTTAGCAGGTGGGTTGGACTGGATGATCTCCGGAGGTCCCTTCTAACCTCAGCCATGATTCTGTAACGCACTGACTGGGCTGTGCTGGTGAGCAGGGTGAAGGGCTCTGAGCTCCAGCTCGTCTGACGTGTGCATCATGCCTGGAGGACAGGAATCTGCCCTCAACCGCCGCCTGTGCCCATCCACATTGGCCTGTGTTACACTGGTGCAGCCCTTTGGGCTGTCCGGGTAGCATGACACTTTACGTGTGCTGCAGATGGTGTCTGTGTAACAAAACATGCCACTGTTAATTGGATTTCATGTTTACATGCTTATGCACACAGGCACCCGAAGGAATTGAGGGTTTTCCTGCTTCCCTCCTCATACTACCTGAGGATGGCATGTCCTCCTCTTAGGCCAGTAACGATGCCTCACGTGGTTGAGATATGAAGAAAAACAGGGAATAAGGCTGGGAGACAGACCAGAAATGTTGTGGGTGAATAGAGAGAAGGAACAAGTTTATTTCCTCTCTGGGAACCTTGAGAGGTACCACAACGGTATTACTGAGGCCAAAGTCTGTGGTATCTTCTCTGTGCTTGGAAGAACTTGCCTCGGAGAGGAAGCCTCAACACCACAACTCAGGAGATCAAAGACCTGTGAAGCTATTGTGGTGTCTGTCCTTCCTCTGCATGATCTGCCTCTTGCCAGCCCTTCAACCTCAGCAAACCCAGGAGGGTGTCCCAGATCCCATAGCTGGGATTCCACCCTTCTGTGCTTTACAGGAGATGCTTTTTTTTCTTCTCTCCATGAGTTTCTTTCTGAGGTTTCCAGAGGAAGAAGCATTCACATTCTCCTCTTTGGAACCTCCAGACCAGACGTGAGCTGAGAGGCCCAGGGGATGCTGTAGCATGGGAAGACAATTAACAAGATAGCTAATTGAATACAGAGGAAAGAGAGAGGCCATAGCCACCTTTTCAGGATCTCCAGGTCCCACTGGGACACTTTCAACTCTGGATGTGAGCAGCTCACTGACTGGACATTGGACATCCCTAATGTTTATCTCTGGAGATCTCGGGCCTTTGTTGGCAACCTAAAATACCCTCTTTAGGCCAACGTGTCCCAGCTACAAACCCATGGTGCTGCTTTTTGGTGGTGCCACCATGACCCAGCTTGGTGGTCTGCAGCACCTGGCACTTCAGTCTCCTATATGAATTGTCAGGGGTCTGAGGTTTTGGCCACTTGGATCTTGGTTTTATTTTTCAAGTAGACCTAAAGTGATGTTTGGTAGTTTATTGCCTTGCCCTGTTTAATAAAACAACAATTCAAAGCAGCCGTGTGTTCCAGAGAAGAACAAACCAAATGTCACAGGGCAATGCCACACGGCAATATAAATGTTACTGCATAAATCAGTTAACTTGGATTTCTGCAGTTTGAGACCCTGCATGATGTAGCATTGGGAAATTTCCTGTGATGTGAGTGTCAGGTGGCTGCAAGTGGCCAAGTGGTGGCCTGCATTGTCAAGACAAGGTAAGCAAAAATCCCATGGCGTTGGCATGTGCTTGGTCAGTGCTACAGAGGTAAATGCTGTTTCACCAGCTTCAAACCAGCCTTTCACGCAATGTTGGGGAGGTGCAAGGTGCCTATTACAGAAAGCCCAGGATGTGTTTCTCGTGTTTCATGCTCCCACCCTCCCCAGCCCACACACTCCAGATCTGTAATTAATGGTTGGTTTGAGGGACAGATTCTCCAAGGTATTTAGGTATGTGGAAGTCATATACTGCTGAGACATTCAGGACCATGTAGAATTGCCAAATGTATGTTTTCAAAGTCTCAGTGGATGCCTGTTACGTCTCTAGATGTCTAAGCACCTCCCTGAATCTAGCCTAAGATGTGAAATCTGAAGTTCCTGGAACCAGAAGCTCTGGTTATTATTAGCTCTGGTCTTGTGGTGGTCTAGTAGGGCAAAGAAGGTAGAAGTCCTCTCAGATACTAACTGGGGAATGAACAGGGCATGGTTGCTACCTTACTGCTACCTTCCTGATGTGATGCTGCCTGTCACCAAACTTATCTGTGTACGTCCTAAGCTTCATTGACTTGACTCTTGCAATATTACCATGAGTGTTTCTCCGCAGGCCTGAAGGATGACAAGGATCTGAAGTTCCTCCTGAAAGGCAGCCAGCTGCTAAAAGTGAAGTCAAGTTCCTGGAGAAAAGAGCGGTTTTATAAGCTCCAGGAGGACTGCAAAACCATATGGCAGGAATCAAAGAAGATGCTGAGGTCTCCAGAGTCACAGATCTGTGAGTAAAATTTGCTTCATCACAGGCGTGGGGCATGGTGGGGAGAGGTCCTTGGGGTGAACCAGGACCATTGTACTTGCTGTGTGGAGGAAGGCCTTAGAGCAATGGGACCAGATCCTTCCCACCTGTAAGACACAAACTGAGTGATGCTGTCAGCTCTGGAGACAGCTGAGAGGAATCTGCCGAGTCAGGAATGACCACATTTCCCAAGCTTTTGAACTACCACTTAAAATTGTTGTGGGGTGGGCTGTGCTGGACTCAGCAGCCCTGCCTGGCTTGTTTCCTCCCCAAAACAAGAGTTCAGGTTGTTCAGGTGGCTGAGCCCTAATTTTTGGTGTGAGACATGGCTTGAGCTTCTGTGGTGTGGTGAACCTGGGCTGCTGGTCTGGGCTCTGCCAGGACATCTCTTGTCTCACTGCAGTGCCTGGGAAATAACCTGGAATTGGAGCCTCACAAGGGAACCACAGAGATGTGGAGATCCAAGGCAACTCAGGATCTGCCCCATTGTAAAAAGTCCTGATATGACATTCACCTTTGTATGGGCACAGGGAAAACCGTTCTGTGCAGGAGGAGCAGCTGAGGGACCTGGGGGGTTCAGCTGGAGAACAGGAGCTGAGGGGAGACCTTCTGATCTCTGAACTGCCTGAAAGGAGCTTGGAGCATGGAGGGGGTTGGTCTCTTCTCCCAAATAACAAGTGACAGGATGAGAGGAAATGGCCTCAAGTTGTGCCAGGGGAGGTTTAGATTGGATATTAGGAAAAATTTCTTCCTGGAAAGGGTTGTCGGGCATTAGAACAGGCTGCCCAGAGCAGTGGTGGAGTCACCATCCCTGTAGGGGTTTAAAAGATGAGGTTCTTAGGGACATGGTTTAGTGCCTGTGTTGAGTTAATGGTTGAACTCGATGATTTTGAGGGTCTCTTTCACCAAAAACGATACTATGACTCTACTACCCAGCTTGGGGCTGTAGTTGTGACCAGGAGCCCAACTGTGCAGTCAAAATGGGATAAGGGAGAGTGTATATTTGTTTATATCTGTTTTTTCTTCTCATTCCGTATTTTTCTGACGTATTTCTCTGTAATAAATCACCACAATCTTGTAAAGCCAGGAGGTAAATGGATTGTGTGGAATACATTTTATGGCATGTGGAAATGTACAACATACTGCTTGTGTTATTTACGCAATTTTTTTTTTGTAACAGTCACAATTAACTAAATGAAGGGTGGGTCTTCCAAATTACCCGCTCCCACAGGGAGTGATAAGATTTTCAGTAGGAGGACTGAGGTAGCAGGGCAAAATATGTTTGTTTTATGACCCTGACCGCCATACTCTTCTCACATGACTTTGGGCAGCTCATTCAATTTCTCTGTGCATCCTTCCCCACACATTTCCTTCCTCCTCCTCTCTCTGGCTATAATAGGCTTTGGATTAGAAGCTGTCCCAGGGTGTGTGGTTGTTTGACGGGACTCAGCTGGGCTGTTTGGGTACCAATGTAATAACCATGATAACAAGAAATGCAGAGGCATTAGTGAGCGTTTGCTCCCTTGGAAAGCCCTCTCTGTTGAGCTCTGTCCCATGCAAAAGAAAAGGCCTTTCCGGGATCATGTCTTACTATAAAAGAAATAAGGGTGTGAGTTGAGAAAAATGACTTTCAGAGTTTTCCTTCCTGTGCTCTGAGCCAGTTGTTTCCAAATTATGGGAGTTGCAGGAACTTCCAGCTACAGTCCTGACCTAATGTGGTCCTCTGAAGTAAAAGGGAGGGGGACCTTGTGCTGCGACTTTAGAGACCTTGACATCTGCTTGGAGAAGCACCGATCGAACCTGTTGCCTCCATCACTGAGGCCATGGCATGGAGAGCTGGCACAACTGTGACTATTTTAGATCCTGACCTGCAAAAAGAGCCCAGCAGCAAGACCAAATCTTTTGAGCTGCATGTTGGGCGCAGGCTGGCAGTGCGTTGGTGCGGACACCTTGCTAATTTGGAACAGCCGATGTTGCCACACTGCTGGAGATGCAGACAGTGCCGCGACGGGAAGGAGAACTTGCTGTGCCCTGGGAGTGTCCTCAGTGTAAAGTGAAGATGGATTAATATTGCTGGCCAACCCGCACATCTGCTCCATAATACCTCCATGCATGCACGCCTTTCCCCAGAGAAAGATCCCATTTTTTTGTCATCAGGATAGCAAGAAGGGTGACAAAGCATTTGGGGCAGAGCTTGTCCTTGCTGCTCTGAAAAAGCAAGTTCTGGCAGGGCTCTGGCTAACCTGGCTTTGCACCCCTACACCCAGGTGGCCGCAGGAGCATTTCTGGTGCCAGATTGACCTACCAAGCGTGATGGGTCATGTCCCACCTGCCTTTGGGAGGATGTGAAGCTGTGCCTGCAGTTTTTGGGAGGGTTGGAGGGCCACCTGGGGGCTGCTTTCAACAGGTGCTCTGGATGCACCTGAAGTCAACAAGAGAGATGAATACTGGACTGATGCCTGCCCAGTCATAGAATCATAGAATAGTTTGGGTTGGAATGGACCTTTAAAGGTCAAGAAGTTCCTTGTCACTGTGCACCAAAATTAGACACTTAAAGGTACTGACAGGCTCGAAGGGTTTGCGATCCGGCCTTTGCACCTTTGGACATGCAAGCCACCGCTTTTCATAGAATCACAGTATAGTTTGGGTTGGAAGGGACCTTCAGAGATCATCCAGTGCCACCCCTGCCATGAGCAGGGACATCTTCACCAGCTCAGGTTGCTCAGAGCCCCGTCCAGCCTGGCCTGGGATGTCTCCAGGGATGGTTCATCCACCACCTCTCTGGGCAACCTGGGACAGGCTCTCACCACGCTCCATGTACAAAATTTCTTCCTCATTTCTGTCCTGAATCTCCCCTCCTCTAGTTTAAAACCATCCCCCCTTGTCCTATCACAACAGGCCCTGCTAAAAAGTCTGTCCCCATCTTTCTTACAGGCCCCTTTTAAGCACAGAAAGGCCACAATAAGGTCTCTCCGGAGCTTCTCTTCTCCAGCTGAACACCCCAGCTCTCTCAGCCTGTCCCCAGCAGAGCTGTTCCAGCCTCGGATCATTCCTGTGGCTTCTCTGGCCCCTCTCCAGCAGGTCCATGTGTGTCCTGTGCTGAGGAACCAGAGCTGGACCAGCACTGCAGGGGGGTCTCACCAGAGCAGAGGGGCAAATGATTCTATGATTCTATGGAGAGGTTTACCCCTGGATAGCATTGTTTGTCAGGCTCTAGCACTACAGCTGCCTTCTTGTTTGGTCTGGTGTGTGTAGGCAGTCAGAAGCAGAGGAAGAGTGCGGGGTCATGATTTGATACTCAAAATCAGGGACTTCAAAGCAAGTCTCTCCAGAGGGTCACTCTTCCTTGTTAACAGACAGTAACTCTGCCCTCCAGTACAAAGCCTTTCTAAAACTGCAGATAAGCCGCCTTTTTTAGGAAGGAAAAAGAATGAGCAGAATGGAAACTGTCAGGTTTTAGCAGCAGGTCTAATCTTATCTGCAGCATTGGTGAGAGCAAGCAGATGGAGGCACCTCGGAGGAGCAAAGTCTGGGTAGGGTAAGGGTTGTGTTTTTGTTTGGACAGTTTCCTGTTGTTCCTGTTACTGTGCTTATAATCATGCAGAAAAACTTCTTGTAAACTATTGTGTGCTGGTGTCTAGCAGATAAAAATGGAGACTGCCAAGGCTGGAAAGAAGAATCTCAGATGCTTGAAGTTGAAAAAAACCCAACATATCAGGGTTGTCACAGGCACAGATGTTGCCTGGATCGGATACATGGGCTACAAGCAGTACCTTCCTCTGTTGTCTTTATTTTAAACAACTGGAAGTTTAGATTGGATGCTGTCTTGATAGCTGTGTTACCCACAGGGCTTCTTGGGGGATAGGGTGCCATTCCAAAATGGTTTCTACACAGGTAGAACATGGTCCATCTTTTGCATATTATCCATAATCCATTATTTTCAGTATGTTCCATTTAGGCCCAAGGGAACAGCCCTTGAAGCATCTTACACAGTCAGTTTTCCAACAAACATGTAATGCCCTGTGCTTCTGGTTGGCTCCCACAGAAGCACAGGAGTTTTGGGCATGGAGGGCTGCACAAAAACACCTTTCAAAACCCATTTTTCACCATAACCCGCTCCACCCTGTGTCTGAGCTGCATACCTGGCCCATAAACACATTGCTCTCGGTTATATTCAATATTCTGTAGACCCAGAGTCAGGGTGGATGCTGCTTTGGCCCATGAGGCTTTTACACATGGCACAGCTTTCTCCTTGAGGCCAAGACAACAGGGTTCAAGTGGCAGGATTAACAGTTTTTGGGCAAAGATAAGCTTTGTACAAGGAGACTGGTAAAGAGCTGGTTCTGTCAGAGCCATTTCACTCCTGAGCATCACTGTGGTGGGAGGGGAACCAAAGGAGACACAGGGGCTTGTGTTCAGTGCACTGCACCCTGTCAGTAACACTGTTTTGTTTGGCTGTGGTCAAATATCAGGTCTCATCTACATGAAAAGAAAGGACAAAAAGACATGTGCTGCTTTCAGTGAAATTGATTTTTTGAAAGCGTTTTCTCAAACCAGCTGAAATCCCCAGTGTGAACTCACTTAAGCCAGGCTCAACCCTTTTAAAACTCTCCGAACTTGGGGATTCATCGAGATGCTTGAAAATTTTCCAGTGAAACATCCTTTCATGCATTTGGTGGAGAAATAATATTCAAAGCCAGAAGGAAAAGACTGAGTTGTTTAGATCTAGGGGTGCTACAGTGGAACCCCAGAGAAGCTGGTGCTTTCTGCAGGACCCTCGAGGTGGCATTTCCTATGACATCCCTAACTGAGCTTCCAACGCTGCATCAAGGGTGACTCATGGGGGGTGTGTCACTGAGTCACTGTGTCCTCAAGAAAGAAGTTTAGGAGTTTGGGATGAAATATTTCAATTCCTGGCCAAAAGCTGTACTTAAAAATGTCTCTTTTTTTTCCTGTATTTTGGTTAAACGAACCATTTTTGGGAGCAATTGGCGAAGGTGAGCTAAGTTCAGTTGCACAAGGGAATGTTACAAGTGATGATTGTATTATTATTTAAAGTCATGAAATCAATCTTTTGATCTAATGATTAATTATCCTTACCGTTAAAAACGCACAAAATTATTTTCCAGTTCCTCTGACTTCCAGCCCAACAATAGGATATTTTGGCATGGTTTAAACACAGTACAAAAGCTTTGTGTTTATAGCCTACTACCAGAGTTCAGCAGAAACCTTTTTCCTTCGTTTTTGAGTTCCTGTGACCTTTAGTAACGCCTTTAAAATGCCATGCGATGAACATGCTGTACCATTTTTGTGGAAGAATGCTTGATTGTCTCCGTTGAATTAATGCCCTGAACTTGCTTGTGGAAGGACAGAAAGGACATGATATTGCTCCGTGCTTGCTCAAGAAGCGAAAACTTGAAATTGTTCCTGATAAGTGCCTAAAGTCAATAGAAACTCTCAGGAACCCGTACACACACAGCAGGCAGCTGCCCGCACCGACACCTTCCCCCTGGAGCGGGTTAGGCGGTTTCTTTAGGAATCATCGCTTTACAGTCAGACACATATTTGTCCCTGGAAAAATATTTGCTGATGCGAATGTGTTATACAAGGCGGCCGGCAGCTGTGAAAACAAACCCGTCTGTCTGTGGGTCTCATTAGTTTTTATCAAAATCACTCAACCCATAAAACAAGTCGTTTCGAGTGCCGAGCTGCCTGGTTTTTCGATTTGAATCACGGCACCGCATGCGCTGCCGGGACGGTTTTCATCACAGGCAGCGTGCTGACAAATATTGACCTTATTCTCCATTGCATATGTTAAATGCAAAGGCAGAAATGTTGAGAGCCTTGGATCCAAATTTAGCAGAGTTGTAACAGCAGGAGAAGGAGGAACTCATTGCAGAAATAGTTTGCAGAGCCCTGGTTGTGATGTGTGTGGAAGGAACGCAGAGATCACTCTGTTTACATCAACGCCCCAAGTTGTGATGGGTAGACAGAAAGACTGGGTAAAGACCTATTAAAAGGTATTTCCAAACAACCTGTAGAATTACATGTGTGTTTTATCACTTGTTGTCAGCTGGTGACACACACCAGCAAGGAGGGCAGACTGCTGTGCAGATCTTAAGTTAGGACGATGTGCTGAGCGAGTTGGTGGAGAGGGAGAGGAGAAGGGATGAGGAACCAGCAGCTGGGACCTGGATTAACTCACACACTGAGAGGGGAGAGAGCAATGCGGTCAGGGCTGAGAAGGCACAGCACAGTGGGGCTCATGCTAAACCCACCCTGGAATCATTATGTTAAATAATTTATGTTAAAGCATCTGTCAGCAATGAGGGTGATGGACTGAACAGCCTCTGGTGCTCCTGCTCTGGGCAGCTGACAATGCTCCAGCTCCTGCTGATTCCAAAGGTCTGATCCTAACTGCGTTTGGCCAACATCAGCCACCTCTGGTGAAACCGAGATCAACTAAACTGCTTTTTTTGGGGGTGAAACCAAAGAGAGAAGGGCCACGAGTGCCACTTGGCTCCCATGTGTTGTGAAATCCATGTCGTCTCGCTGCAGCCATCCTGGCAGGGCGGTCCTGGGGCCAGGTAGCAGCCCTTTCATCTGTTGGTGACAAGATGCTGAGCCAGCCTGGCTGAGCTGCGGCTGGTGAGGCTCTGATCTCTCTGCAGATGTGTCACATTTATGTGTAAATCCAGTGCAAGCTCTTAACAGCTGAGCACATTTCTCATCTGCATTTCCTGACGGTAAGCAGAAGTGACTTATTGAGACAATTAGAGTGGGATGGAGTAATTAAACATGACTGAATGCCACATCGCAGAGATCACTTGTTAATGACAGGGAGGTAGGATAAGGAGAGGATCTGAGGAGCATTTCCCTCAGAGTGAAAAATCTGCCCCCTCCCCTCATGAGTAGCTCAAGCTGCGAGAAACACCTTTTGGCCCTTGTCCTTCGGATGCTCAGTGGTTTGCAGGAGATGTGGATTCAGTTCCCTGTTCCCTAAGGCAAAATATCTCCTCTCAAGGGGCTGCCTGCTAATGTCATGGGTGAAAGAGGAGATGGCTTCCAGGCTGAGAATTAACAGGGGAGGAGCACAAGGGCAGTGCCCAGTGATAAAAATTGAAAATAAGATCAAAAAGCAAGTCCTCACATCTCCCTGAGACTGGTTCAGACAGGAATAATGTCACTAGCTGCAGGTGGAATTACTGCCGGATGTCCATGTGAGCGGTGAAGCATCTCCTGTGGCACCGGCCAAAGGAAGGGTGACTGGGAGTAACCTGTTTGACTCGATGTCTGGAGGCCAGGAAGGACACAAGCTTCCTTGTGATGTGTTTCATGTTTTGGGCTTTGCACAAGCCACCTCCTCAGCAGAGCTCAACACTCAGGAGAAGTAGATGCCAACTTTCCAGATTTCCCTCTGCTCAGGGTTACCTCCCTGCTGTGGTGTGATGGGGAAGGAACAGGGAGATTGCAGGGAGATGTGATTGATGGGTGTTGTGTTCCTCTGCTCTGAAACAGCTTTGTCCCCCAGTTATTTCTGATTTCTCCTTGCAGATAGCTCAGTTGAGCACACAGTTAATTTGGGACTGCTAATACAGTGCGCTCACTGTCCGGGAGCAGCTGATAATGTATTCACACTGCGTTAAGATTTTCCAGAGAAGAGATAACATTTGCAGATGGCTTGGGCTGACTCCTTTGGCTTAAGCCTTTTTATTGATAGATGAAAGCAGTACACACAACCAAGCTATGGAAAGCTTGAAAAAGTGTCCTCCCTTACTCTGCTTTTTTAACCATTTCTGCACTGATAGTTTTTCTCCTTGTCTCTTGTGTGACTACAGTAGATACTGATGTTCTTCAGGCTTCCTTGTACCTTTTCTGCATGGAGGAGCTCTGTGCCCTCTGTCATATATCTCAGCACATGCCACAGAGATCAAGGCAGCTCTTCCAGACACAGGTTTTAAATCGTTCTTTCCTCTCACACAGCTCTCTTTTCCAGTGGATTCGCTTTGCCAGATAATGGTTTCCAAAGAATCCATTCTAAATTTCCAATATTTCACATCAGATTTTCTAGTCTCGGAAACGCTAGGTCGTTGCCAACCCAAAGCTGAGGGATTGATTGCACAAGCAGACCAGCCACTCTGAAGGGACAATAACTCCTCTGAGCTGGGCAGTGGTGAGCAGCTGGCAGGTGATGGGGAACAACGGGATGATCCTTCCACTTGCATTGCCATAACCAAGAGAGACCGGGAGGGGAGGGGAATCACCTACTTATCACCCACCACCATCAGCAAGATACACATCTGGATCTGAGACACTCAGCCTGGACTTCTTTTCTGGTCAAGGGTCCAACGTAGTCATGGATTAAGGGTATTGAAACAAAGAAATAAAACTAACAGCAGAGTCAATTATACTGTTAAGCGGCATTCTTTATTTTGTCAGCACTGAGGAACACTGGGGATCATCCTCCATAAGTGCTCCAACAACTGGATGCTCTTGCATTGCTTATATTCATACAATTATTACATATGCATTACATTTGTTGAAAATTTTGACATACAATACATCTATACTAAAAAAATAGATGATGTTAGTTATAATTGTTTAATTTCTTACATACAATACATCTATTAATTATTAGTTAAATATAAGCTAAACACTCTGCTTCTAAACAATGTATTACTTAATCTTCTGTCTCCTCTTGTCATGCAGAAGGATGTAAAACTTGAAAATTATCTCCTCATTCTGTAGGTGGCCAGAAAGCATTTATCATGTCAATTGGTTAATGATGGGTATGTCTTTTATAACTTAATCACAATATACATTAATTTAGCAGCTTCTCTTCAGTATGAATTATCTTACTCTAAAGTTTTTGTCGAAATAGAACAGAGCATTTGTGTTCCTAAAGCTTCTTTTGTTCCCCATTGGCTCTAAAAGGAGCCTAACTAAACTTTAGGCTGTTTGACTGAACAAGGATGGTAGCAAAATCACAGCAAGTCTCTCCATTAGCAGCCCAGCTGCAGGGGAATTGCAGCCCTTTTCTTTCACGGGTGGTTTTAGTACTCAAACCCATAAACTTTCACTCAAAGGTAATTGGCCAGATAATATAATTCCACAGCAGCCCATCCCAACCCAACCTTCTCCTCCCTCCCCTCTGACTGATCGACTGTTGGCCTTTACAAAGTGATAATAAAAGACCACACAAAGATAATTGCTCGTAATTGTCAGGGAGGAGCTTTTTCAGCTCCAGGAAGGTCCTCATGGTATGTTTTTGTATAGGAATCAAACCAGCAAAGTGCGGTGGAAGATGTTTGACCACCTCAACATGTGGTAGGAATTTAAAGCAAATGTCAAATGTTGGGTTTTCAAACTCTAATGAGCATCTGATGAATTTTGGATGATCCCATGGTAGAAACTTGCAGGGTGGATGCTGAGTTGTGTTTTTCTGCAGTGTTGCCTTTGAACAAACTGGGCACTTCAATGGTGAAATAGTTTAAATGTAGGAGAGGATAAAATGGATCTTTAAAGGCAAGTTTCTCCCATTCCGCTAAACAGTGGGGATATTTTACACTCA
Source organism: Nesoenas mayeri (assembly GCF_963082525.1). Lineage (NCBI taxonomy): Eukaryota > Metazoa > Chordata > Aves > Columbiformes > Columbidae > Nesoenas > Nesoenas mayeri. The sequence continues at coordinate 159,151,376 of NC_137543.1, forward strand.
TGTACCGCTTTTCAACAAAGGTCCTTCAAGATACGTACAAATAAAATCGATCTCATGCATCTGTGACACAGGAAATTGTTTTACCTGTAATTTACAATTTGAGGCAAGAAGTTAAGCAATGTCTTTTTTCTTTCCAAATTCCTGGCAAGCTTGTTGTAGAAGGTGGCTGAATTTCTCTCAAGTCTGTTGCCTTTTCTGTGTGTGTCCTGAGATGGTATTGGTAGATGTCTGCAATATGTGAACTGGTCTGTCTCCCACCCAAGAAAATGCAATGAGACTTTCTTAGTTATGGACTCCAACACTATTTTTGCCTTTTATTGTGCGTCAGTTCCATCCCTGCTTTGCTGTTAAGTAGCAGCAGTCAAATGTGATTAAGCAGTTTCTGCCCTTTCAGTCCTTCATAGATGTTTTTCGTAGATATTTTAAGTGCCCCATGAAAGACAAAAAGGGGTTGTGGGTGCTGAGATTTCAGCACAGTTTGAGGTCTCAGGGGCAATATAGGGGTGTTTCAGGTATTCACATTTGTTTAATAACATAGTCTCTTGAATGCACCACTCCATATGGATTGCCTTGTGCGTGCATTTTGCAAATTTGGTGCAAATTTGCAAGTTCAGGGCTCATTTCCACTAGTTGGGTGGCAGGGATGGAAATGGGGAAGGAAATGCTCCTGAAAGCAGCATTTTACTTTCTTACAGCACAAAGGATCAAGTCTCCCCTTGACGGGGGGCAGGACGGGGCATGGGTGACACCAAACTGCTCTGAAGCTTTGATCTTTGCCTTCCTAATTCACACTGATGTGACTGAGAAGAATATATAGGGTTTAAAATTTTACCTTCTCGCTTATTTGCAAACTAAATAATGGCTATTTTGGTCCCTGCCATCCTCCTTTAATTTTGCTGTGAGGTGATGTTCAGGCCCAGCTCCGCTCTCCCCACTCTTGCGTGGGGGCAGAAATCAGATCAGGGATGCCCCAAGGACTGGAACCAAACTCTTGGCAGTGATTTGTGTCTCATAAACGTGATATCACAGTACAGCATCTACTGCATGTTCTGTTTCTTTGAAAAATAAAGTGGGAAAAGAGGTTTTTATTTTTTTAAATTATTTTTTATTTATTGTTTCTTCTGCTGCTTTTCATTTGAACTTTCTCAGATTTGGGAAAGAAGGGCAAAGAAAGGGAATCCTCCAGAAGTCACAGGAAAAGGATAAAGAGTAATTTCTTAATCTCCCTCAGCAAGTTGAGATAAGGCTGGCTGCACCCCTGCTGACAGCAGGCTCTGCTTTCTTTCCACAGTCTCCATTGAAGATATTCGGGATGTGAGGTCAGGCCATAAAACAGAAGGTATGGAAAAATACGCCAAGGATGTCCCAGAGTATCGCTGCTTTTCCATCATTTTCAAAGACCAGCGGAAAAACCTGGACCTCATTGCGAGCTCAGAGGACGATGCCAACCACTGGATCTCCGGCCTTGCGAAAATCATAGCCCACAGCAACTCCATGAACCAGAAACAGAAACTCCAACAGTATCCTTTGCCTTATAAAGTGATTAATCACGCACAAAGACGCACTTGTCTTCCTCTGTGGGTGGAGATAGTACACTAACTCCTCTTTGTTTTCCTATTAGCCCTGAACACTGAGTTTTCTCTCCCATTGATTTTACACTCGGGCAAACTCCCTTGTATCCAGTGTTTTTTTCCCCCTTGTTTTACAGAGATATAATCAAGAGTGGATTTAAGGCTTCACGTAGCTCCTTAAGCAAAGAATCACCTCTTTCAGGGAGCTCCAGCTAAAACAATCATTATTTTTTGTATTCCTCAGGGGTCTGTTTCAACTTGTATTGCAGTAAACTCCAGGACAGGCACTTCTTGGCAAGGCATGAAAAGCCCGTGGTGTTTATCATGTTTCTCAGTAATACAAGGCGAGGGAACTGATTCTCCCCTCCCGACTGCCAAATTTACTCCTGGGGTAGCTCCGCTGATTTTAGTGAAATTACTCCTTATTTGCCTCAGGAGGTTTTGCCCTGAAAGAATTTGCAGTTGCTCTAGTGACAATGCAGAGATTGGGAGGGAAAAGTAGCAGAGCAGGGAAAAAATAGTGAATTAGTTGTGAAATGGAGAGTGAGTTAGTTATTGGGTGAAATCTTGGCGTGGCTGAATTCACGGGGCATTTTCCCCTGGGCCTGCATTTCAGTCAATAAGTTGCTTTGTGACCACAGGTCTCGCATCCATATAAAAAGAGAGAATATCTGTGGGAGCAAAAATCTGATGGATTTTCTGCAGTCTGTGTGTCTGGGGCTCTGACTGTGACATATGAACCTGTTGGTCGATTTTACAGAGCCTCAGCAACCATAAAATATTAAGTTCCTTTAAGCTTCACAAAGATAAGTATCCAGCTATCAGAGAGGAAACCAGATAGTGGTCTCGGTGAGAGAAGGCGGTGTGAGCTTCGTGTCTTGTTCAGCATCAAAGTCTCTATGGAAAGGAGGGAGATGCAAAATCCTTGGGGGAATATCGCAAAGCTGGAGTTTCAGCCTGAGCAAGGACCAGGGATTCTTGCTTCACTCTGTGTGGGTTCCCTGCTGGATAATAACATCCTCGTGATGAAGGAAATGGCACCTAAGTGCTGAGTTTTCATCAGGCTTTACCCTTCTGTGGATTCTCTGGAGTCTAATAAGCACTTGCAAACCATAGTGCTGTTGGTTTAAAGGAATTGGACACCACTGTGCCCTTGTGGCCAGGAAGGCCAATGGTACCTGGGGTGTATTAGAAGGGGGTGGTCAGTAGGTCGGAGAGGTTCTCCTGCCCCTCTGCTCTGCCCTGGGGAGACCGCACCTGGAATATTGTGTCCAGTTGTGGCCTCTCAGTTCTAGCAGGACAGGGAACTGCTGGAGAGAGTCCAGCGCAGGGCAACAAAGATGCTGAAGGGAGTGGAGCATCTCCCGTGTGAGGAAAGGCTGAGGGAGCTGGGGCTCTGGAGCTGGACAAGAGGAGACTGATGGGTGACTCATTCATGTTTAGAGATATATAAAGGGTGAGTGTCAGGAAGATGGAGCCAGGCTCTTCTCAGTGACAACCAATGATAGGACAAGAGGTAATGGGTTCAAACTGGAACACAGGAGGTTCCACTTAAATATGAGAAGAAACTTCTTCTCGGTGAGGGTGGCAGAGCCTGGCCCAGGCTGCCCAGGGGGGTTGTGGAGTCTCCTTCTCTGCAGACATTCCAACCTGCCTGGACACCTTCCTGTGTAACCTCATCTGGGTGTTCCTGCTCCATGGGGGGATTGCACTGGATGAGCTTTCCAGGTCCTTTGCAATCTCTGACACTCTGTGATTCTGTGATTCTGTGTGATGTACAGGGGGTGCTGTGTCTTTTTGGATGTTTTTTCAATCTTTAGGTCATTTCTCAGCATTGTTATCAGTTGTGTGTCCATGGTGGTAGGGAGCACAGGTAAATTGAAACCTTTAAACTTTGGTGCTGTTGGAAATGTTGCACACTGGCAATTTTCCTTTTAAATGTGAAGGCTTCTTCCTCCCCACAGCGTGTGGGGAAGATCTGGGCTACAGAAAGTTGTCCCTGAAGCGTGTCAAATTGAATAGTGTGCTGAAAAACTTCCCTGTAAGAAAGACAAGATTGCTAAGGAGGGGGGGAGATAACAATGACATTTGCTAGGGAAGAAGGCTGTAAATTTCCAGTGTGGAAAAGTGCCTCTCTGGCTTTGGAAGGCAGAATCGAAGCTAAATAGGGTGGGTAGGCAAACCGTATTTCTGGAAGAGTAATTACCGTGCAGTGCTGGCTTCCAATCTGGGATTGTCTTGGGCTGTTTAACGTAACCTGGAATTACAGAACAGCATGATTTCTCATTTGAAATTTGATGACGTTTAATTAAAGCCTGGGATTTTAAATTTAGTCTGTCTTCACTTGGTTTGCTTGGCAGTGTGGGTTTATTCAGATCTTCCTAAACCTCAGAAGCATTCTCTGCATAGGAGAACACAAGGACAAGAGTCAGTATATGAGGAGAGGTGTTGAGTCCCCTGTTTGTCCCCCATGGCTGGAGAATTGCCTTGTAGTGTATCTTTTCCAGCCTCCAAAACCTTGCAAAGCCAGTAAGGAATGTGCAGGATTTTGAAAACAAGCACTGAAAGCAAAAAACTTCCTGGTTTCAGATGGGATTTGTTTGGTTTATAATATGACAGAGTTGCCTGTCATAGCAGGGCACTCAATTCAGTGTCTTTTGTGTCCTTTCCAGTCCTATATTCCTACAAAGATAAAACTTCCACATGCTTGATGAGTACTTCTGTTGTTCATACACACACAGCACTGTTTTATTAAGCCTTGGATTCAACCCTGCAACAAGCTGGCATAGGTTATTTAGCAAATATTGCAGGTATGTGTGCAGGGAAGACTTTAGACCAGAAAATACAGGGGACTTTTCATTTGGGCAGCGTGGCACCATCTGCTTCGATTCTGGGATTTATGTATGAGCTTTTCTTCTGGTTGGAAATCACTTACCAGAAGTTTTGCAGCGTTTCTGTTCTGAGCACATTCTTGGGATATCTGCCAGATATCTCTGGTTTCTAATAGAGAGCTGGTAGCCCTGAAGCTGATCCTTTAAAAACAAGAGGCAGGGAGCAGGCTCTCTCTGGGGGTATAAAGGAATAGGAACAGCTTTTTCCTAATCCACTCAGGCCCAAATTGACGTGTAAGGTGAAAGGAAGACCCACAACCAGGGCTGCAAAATGGTGTCTGTATCTCTTGTAGATGCCATTTACTGCCCACATCTTGCCTTCCAGAGTTGACTTTGGATATGTGCATGACCTCTGAGTGCTCAGAATCAGTGGAAATGACATCAGACTATAAAAAAAAAGTGATTTTTTGCAGTGGTTAGAGCAAGAGTAGCTTCTACACACAGTGTTGTCCAGTCCTGCTGCTCAGCTCTGGCCACAACAGGCTGGGTTTCCTCTTGGCTTGCTAGGGTTGTACATTAGTCCTGCCTGTTATGTTTAGGGAAGGCTCTGAAGGGGACCCAAAGTGTGGGGATCAGATATGAATGGGTGGTACCACCACTGGCACCATGTTGACATGCTGAGCAGATGCTCTTTGGAGCACGGCTGGTGGAGAGGGTGTTCTCCACCTTGAGGTGGGTGGTGTTGTCCTCCCAGCAGAGCATCCTCTGTGCATGGGAGCTTCATGACTCAAACTTGGTTTTCTGGTCAAAGCCAGACCCTGTTTCAGGGCCCTAGAGTGTCCTTGGGACCTGGGGAAATCATAGACTAGTTTGGGTTGGACCTTCAGAGCTCATCTAGTCCACTTGCCCTGCCATGAGCAGGGACATCTTCAACCAGATCAGGTTGCTCAGAGCTCCATCCAGCCTGGCACTGAATGTCTCCGGTTAGCCTCTCGTTATTTTAGTTTCCATGCCTAAAGAAGGGGAATATTAATATTACCAGGCTAAGACAGATGCGGTGTGAGGTCATTGCTTAGAACCTGCCAAGATTCTTAAAGACACAAAGTTCAACTTCCCATGAGACAAACAATACTTACAAACAGTTTACACATATCTCCATAGTTCAGAAGTATTTGAAAGCAGCGATAGCTGTGGCGAATACTCTGTTTCAGGTTTATGTCTACAGCCCTTAAGGCTGTGAGTTAACGTCCTTTTTTGGGGTTATTCTGAAAGGCCCAGTTAAAATGCTGTGGTACTCTATGCCTCAGCTGGTTTTTGCTAATCCTGACATTTGCTCTGCCCAAAATCCAGACTGGGCACTTTTTTAACGAGTCTTTTAGAATGAGTTGGAAGCAACGCTTCCTATGCAAGATGTGGAAGGTTACATTAGCAGAGATCAAATTATTCCTTCCATCATTTTATCTATTGAAAAAGAGGAGATTTTTCAGGATCTTTATTTGGCACTAAAGCAAATTAGAGAGAGACAGTTCCCTGATGCAAATTTGTTGTTGTTGTTGTTTTGTTTTGTTTAAAACTGCAAGATATCTCAACTGTCTAACATTATTTTCCCAAGAGACTTCAAGAACATGGGAAATTCAGTTCAAATTAACTGACATCACATCAAAAAGTTAATTTTTTTGGCAATTACTCCAGATCCATAGATATACTGAAGTTTTTATAAAACAAGCTCTTATCAGCTATTAGCACAGTGTGATATAGTAATAGATTCCATGTATTTCACAAGGGGAAGGCAAGACCCACAGAGTTTGGTTTGATTCTGCTTGCAACAGAGTTCTTAAGACACATAGGTAGAAATCCCTAAATAAATACAGAAGGTGAAGGTGAGTCCAAAAAATAACGTTAATGCTTCTTTTGGAGAATCCCTGTTCAGCTTGGTATACTGAATATTGGTCAAGTCTACAATGATCAGTTTACCACTCTTGGAAGGTCTTTTCATCCCTTCTCTATCCTCTTTTAATAGTCTGGAGCAGAAGGGACTTTCTGTCATAAAAAAAGAAATCAAGACTGTTTTGTGATGTGGCTGTGGCCAGAGACTCCGAGAGCGTAAAGAGAGCTGATCCAGCTCCTCCTGCATCACTTTTATAGAGCATTTTGATTCTGTCAAAGCACCATTTTGCTCTTTCAGAGCAGAAGGTAAGATGCTGTAAGCTGTCCAGTGGTAGCACACTGATTTATGGCAGCTGGAGAGGTGGTTCAGGGTCTTTAGAAGAGGTTTCCCCCCAACCATGGGCAGCAGAAGGGTGGTATGTAGGCTATTGACCTGGAGAGATTTCCTTACATCATCCTGCAGCTGGATTCATACGTGCCTGCGGAAAGCTGATAAAAACAAAGACAACAAGATGAGCTTGAAAGAGCTCAAGGACTTCCTGAAAGAGGTGAACATTGAAGTTGATGACTATCATGCCAAGAAGATTTTCCAGGTAATGAGATCAAAGTATTTGTTATTGGCTGAGGTCCAGGTCTAACACAGCTTTCAGCTTTGGTGGGATACCTAAGCTAAAGTGCGTTTCTAATATCTTTTCTTGTACCAAAGCCTCTTGGATTTTGGTGCTCAGCAGATTCCCACTAAGTTAGACCAGCACAATGCTTTTGATGAAAGTGTAATAAGACCTTTCTTTACCTGTGATGCCAAATATTGCCAGGATCCACATAAGATGAGTTGCATAGATAATATGAGAAAAAGGGAAAAGTTCAAGTGCACTTTGAGTCTCAGGTGTTTCAGGAGTTCAGCGTGCCACGCCACATGTCAATGTCCAAGTCTGGCTGAAATTGGTTTAGTTACCATTATGTATCCAGACCCTCACCTTTTCAGAGGAGGAGGGTGCTAAGTGATACGTGTAAATAAAAAGAAAGTGCAAATTAGGAAAAAAAACACCCCAGATTTACAATAAATAGCAATGCAGAATGCAAACCTGGCTCAGTCTGGTTGATTTAATACCTCAAGGCATATTTAATCCAGCCACGGATATACATTTTTAAATTCTCAGGATTTGGCTTGCTGACTGAGCCTAGCAGAAGATAAAAACGGGATGGTTTTGGTTTCTCTCTAAAGAAGCCTTCCTGCTGAGGTGAGATAAAGCATCTGGATAATTTCCAAACTTCCATCCTCTCTGAAGCAGGATTTGAGTTCATGGCTGGGTAGTTTCAGAAATGCCTTTTCTGATCAGTGGTAAACGTGTGTGTGGTTTCGGGTACAGGGCAGTAACATGGAAAGTTGGTCATTAGGACCTTCCCGAAAAGGAGGTACAAGTTTCCTCATCTGTGCTTTGTGGAGTATGAGATTCACCTCATCCGAGAGGATTCATCTCACATTTGTCAGATAAATCACTTCAAACATCAAACATCTGAAAAGACACCTTTCTATTTTTAAACTTTTTTTAGAAGTGCGGTCTTTTTTTCATACAATGAACCTCTTTTGCTATTGCAGTAGTTACAAGAGGTCTCTAGGAGTGGGAACTTGATGAAGTTCAAGTCTCTTTTTGCTTAAGGACTCCAAGTAATTACTAAACCTCTGATCAACGCATCTAAATGCAGGCAGCTGGTTGAAGTACCCTCATTAAGCATGTAATTGTTATAAGTTTCCTGTATAGCCACTGGAAAGAGAGACTCTTCAGAGGTTAATTCAGATTTCTTTTGGGCTGAGTTGCCTCCAGGAAGAACCTGTCTTGCTCTTAAAGCAATTACCTTTTCAGATTACATACTACTTAAACTTAGATGGACTGAGAGACATTACAGCATATTAAAAGGCTGATCTTTTCTGTCTTGGCGAGTTGTTCTTCATTTAGTCACAGGAAGGAAAGGTGATCGAGGGTTCAAGCGAGAGCTGCAGGGCACATTCTCACATTATTCTTGCTTTTCATCACATAACTCTGTGCCCACATCTAGGTTTTAGACACACCTGAGTAAGACATCTGCAATGCAACCAGAAACTGTGCAAAGCTCCTCCAATTGCTGACTTCATTTCAACCTGAATATTCATTCTGGTGCCTCAGGAAGGTTCTGGCTTTTTCTGGCAGGTCAAAGTTCATTCAGAACTCATGGTTCATGATCTGTAAAAGTGAGGTAAAACACAATATTTTGGCTTGAGATTCTCTTTCTGATTTGGAACTTTTGTAGCCCAAGCAGAAGGAGCTCACTTTTACACCATACATCTGATCTGTCCTGGAATGTGACTATGATGCAAATGCTATTGTCCTATTGTCGTCACAACCTTTAATAGCTACTAATGAAAAAACTTCCCAAGGTGCATCACTTATAGTGCCATTTTTCTAGAAGTAATATAATAATTTTTCCATGTCTTAAGGAAAAGAACGTCTGTAATTTATGACATCCCTGCAGACTCCACCAGTTGATTTCCCTCTTTATATTCCTTTTTTAATTGCCAAGCATCATGCTCAGCTTAGCTTGTGAGATCTGCCAAAGCCACATACACATGGAAGGCTGAAAGGAAAAGGGAATTCCCAGATGGCTCAATCCTAATTTGAAGTTGTCTGTAGTACATTTCACAGGTTGTCCCATCCCTCAGATGAGCCCATAGCTTCTACCCAACAGATTCTGAAATGAGGACAAGTTGAAATTTTTGATATCGATTTGGTTTGTGAAATGCTGTGCATCATGATCATTTTATTTGGTTTTATATGTGCACTATAAACAGCTAGTACAGGACTTCAGTTGAGGATTTGCAGGGGATGAAAGTTTCTCGTTATCATCTTGCTTGGGGCACTGCCAAAGCCACCAGGGCCATCATTGAGATCATTAGCAGAGTTAGGCTGAGATTAGTATGATGACTGCTTAAACTGAGATAAGCATTTTGGTCATAAAACCCAGGACAATAGCTCTGTCTGTCATAGGGGATTAAAGATGGAAAGCAATTTAATTCCTCTGGTTTGACAAGTCACCATCTGTCAGCTAAGTCATGGTAACTGATAGCAACTTGTCCAAGGGTGAAAGGAGATGCGCCACAACCTCCTCTGAGTGGCATGGAGCACATTTTCTGTTCCACATTCAGGTCTGGAGGTTCTTAGGCCAAAAACTAAGTAACGCCATGTCCTGCAGGGGTTTTGGTGTCCATACCCAAATTAGATTTTTCAGACTTACCTGAAATGTAAGATATGAGTGGGTTGTATGAGATGAGGACTCTACTGTTAAGGGTCTGTTTGCTTGATATAGATATTGAGTGAGAGGGAATCATCATAATAACAATAGATTAACTAGAAGTGGGTTGATTGCTGAAATTTGCAGGGAAAAACACTTGGAAGTGGTATAACTCTCCCTGCCCCTAAGTGATTCCCCTGAGATACGTTCTTGCTTTCCATTGTAGGTTATTTTGCTCAGCCCATATACGATGCAGAGGTTTACATCCCAGAGGTGACTGAAAAATAGCTGTTCACCTCTCCATGAAGAATTCTGCTAGGAACAAACAACAAAATGCATATTAGGATTTGCCATAGAAAAACTGTAATTTCGGATGAAGATTTGAATCCAGGAATATTTTTAATGAACGAGAAATATTTGTTGTTGGAAAAGATGTTGTACTTCATGGGGGCACTAACGTGTGTATCTTAAACTTCTAATCTTCATGGTCAGCCAAGTTCTTGGCTGTGGTTCTTTGTCAAAGCTGTTATCTAATGGAAAAGTTCAAACCATAGAGGAACATGGGACCACGAGGAATTTGAATTACAAATCCTTGAGCAGCCGATATCTGACTTCAAATTTTGTGGACATTTTGTTACTTGGTGGTTTTTGAATGAGAATAGGAAAATTCCATAGGAAGAGGGATTTTTTCATACCTAAACATGCACATGTTTATCAGGATTTTTTTTAAGCAAGTTCTGATGCCATCTTTGCAACTAGCCCTACTACTTGTCTTGACAGTATCTTGAGGCCTGAGCTCAAACTCACTAAGATCAAGGAGAAGGCCCTTTTCACTTTATTTACTGGATTTTAGGCCACACTATCAATAGCTGAAGATGCATTGATTGTTTTCCTATATTCCCCCACCTCTTGAGATCAAGAGCTACATTTCTCTTGAGCCTTGGTTTGTACTTAGGCTGCCAAAAGCCGTCCTTTTGACTTGTGGTTTTCACAGTACATAGTGCAGTGGAGCTCAAGGCCATGCCTGGTGCTTTTCAACACATTGATAATATGAGTAAATATTCATAACTGTAACTATGATATGACTGTTGGCCTTGTCAATGAGAACCATTGTCGTTGACCAAGTGCTTCTCGTTCACCGGCCGGTAACTGTTTCCAATTATTTTGTGTTCTGCGTTGTGTAGCCCTGGTGCAGATTACGGCTGGCGTATGCCAGAAGGAAAGAAGGTTTTCACTCCTTCTCCTCTCTACGTTTACAGCACTGTGACAAGTCCAAAACAGAGGCTCTGGAGGATGATGAGATAGAGGAATTTTACAGAATACTGACAGAGAGGAAGGAAATAGATACAATTTTCCAAAAGTACTCGGATGCAGCAGGGTTCATGTCCTGCCAGAACCTGGTGAGGTTCCTCTATGAGACGCAACAAGAAGAAGATGCTGTTGTTGCTGCCCCTGCCTTAATTCAGAAATACGAGCCCAATGAAAGAGGTAGGTTGGAAATCTTGGCTAGTTTCATTCAAAATCTTGCTTTCTTGATGAAATATGAATTGCTTTGCTGCTGCTTTCTTCTGCATCCATGTTTTTCATTTTCTCCTCTTGGCTGCTTCTAGAACATCTGTCTTCTAGGGGAGTATTAGCAGCTCTAGGAGAGGAGGGCACAGGAGAGCCTGGGAAATATTTCTCTTCAATTTTGACTTGGGTACACAAAGCAGCTGTAGAGGGGTTGATATAGAGTTGGCCAGAGGCTGATGAAACTTCTGAGGGAAAGACTCCAATGGCTTATTCAAATGTCAAAACCTCATGTGGCTTTACAAGGTTAAGAATGTAGCAATATTTCCTTTCTCCAAAAGCAGGAATGGAGGCAAATGTGTTTGAATGTGGGCACCTGAAAAGCCATCAGGTGATGAGATCTCTGAGTAGAGGACCAAGAAGGTGACAGCTGTTTAGGAGACCAATCACAGAATTGTCTTTCTGCTCAGAAATTAAGTGATTTGCCAGTCTGAAGCATGTGTTCAGTTGAGGGAACTGGGGAACTGGAGATGGTTGAGGGAATTTGGGCTGTTTAGCCCTGAGAAAAGGAGGCTGAGGGCAGACCTTGTCGCTGTCTACAACTACCTGAAAGGAGGTTGGAGCATGGAGGAGGTTGGTGTCTTCTCCTGAGAACCAAGTGACAGAACAGGAGGAAATGGCCTCAAGTTGCGTGAAGGAAGGTTTAGATTAGATATTAGGAAAAAAAATTGGATATTAGAAAAAACTTCTTCCTGAAAAGGCTTGTCAGGCATTGGAACAGGCTGCCCAGGGCAGTGCTGGAGTCACCATCCCTGGAGGGGATTAAAGAGCATTTAGATGAGGTTCTTAGGGCCATGGTTTAGTGCTAGAGTTAGGTTATGGTGGGACTCAATGATCCTGAGGATCTCTTCCAACCAAAATTATTCTATTCTATTCTATTCTATTCTATTCTATTCTATTCTATTCTATTCTATTCTATTCTATTCTATTCTATTCTATTCTATTCTATTCTATTCTATTCTATTCTATTCTATTCTATTCTATTCTATTCCACTTCACTCCACTCCATTCCATTCCATTCCATTCCATTCCATCCCATCCCATCCCATCCCATCCCATTCCATCCCAACTCAGGATAATAGGCTGGTTTTGCACTATCTTGATGCGTTGTCCTCTTCGGAGAGGGACACTGCTTTGCAGATGTCACATTTGGGGATTAGACTGAAATCCATCTCAGTCCCTTGGGATAGGAAGATCTCAATTTCTCCCCAGAGCTGGGTGATTTTGCATTTACTATTTGCAAATCGTGTATTCATCGGATGACATATACAGGATTTATCTGGCTATGTTTAGACATCTGACAACTTCTCTGTTGGCTTGAAGAAAGCTTCACATGTTCAAATGGAGATTTTTATGCTGTAGATCTCTAGAGAGTGGTGAGGTAAGTGCTGTCTTTGACATTTTAAGGTGTTATCAAAGGACAGTAAGTATTGCAAAAAGCCACACTTGTGAAGAGGTTTTAAAAACATTTTCAGGCAAATGAAGCTGTCATTGTCATCTCAATAGCAGCAATATCTTTACTATTATAATAGCTGAATGCCTGGGGAACACATTTTGCATTTGGGATCCTCTGGAGAGCATCAGGCTTGATGTTGAAGATGATGTCACAGACCGGTGGTGTCAGATTTTCAGTATGAGGTTTCTGTCTGTTTTATCTGGCAGCCAAGAGGGGTAACACCATGACCAAAGATGGTTTCCTGATGTACCTGCTGTCCGATGATGGAAATATATTCAACTCCTCCCACCGTAAAGTTTACCAGGACATGACCCAACCTCTCAGTCACTACTTGGTGTCATCCTCACACAATACCTATCTTATGGAAGATCAGCTCACAGGTCCAAGCAGCACAGAAGCCTATATCAGGTAATGTATGTGCATGTTTGTGTTTATATGTGTGTGAGAGGTTGACGTCTTTCTTAATGATATAAGGTGCATCTCTAGATGCAAGAGGACCAAGAAGCAATCTCCCACCTCAAGACCAGGTAATGTGGACTGGCCCATGTTCATATCAGGGTGAGCTGTTTCTAAATCAGGTTGGCTGTGCCCCCCTTTTCACAGCACCTTGACCTGAATCTCTGCTGGGCCTCCTGTGGTGTCCACCTGACTATAAGATATATAATTACTACATTTGGAAGTAGTTTAAGATATCTGCCATCATGTGGAGGCTGGATTGCAGCCCTCTAGCATGGTGCTTTCAAAGTGTAATGCTGAGGGGGTGTGTAGTATTCCCCAGAATATGACATGAGATAGTGCCAGGAGCTTACAAGCTGCAAAGATTGCTTGGGCAGAGCTGCAGGACTATGTTGGGACTGGAAGGAGCCAAAATGATGCCTGCTGTTTATGATCTATACTGCCTCTTGGCTATCCCTAGAACCATGCTGGGGTTTATTATGAAGAGACCAAAAAGAAGTGGGGTACGAGCTAATGCAGCAGTGTGGGTGATCAGAAGACTTATGCCTGGTCCTTCTTTAGCAGCTCAGATGCTCCCGCAGTGTCCCCGCACAGAACATTAGGTGTTGCCTAGTTCTGCCTTTAACGACCGACTGCTGTTCAGTGTCTCACAACCAGATGTTTGCAGGGGGTTTTACTAACTTGCACAACCACCTTACATCTGCTATGTTTTGTACTTTTATCAAGTGAGAAAGTGTTTCTTTTTAAGCAAGGTAAGGACTGCAATTCTGTCTTTATCACTTATCTGATTCTCAAGGAACAACTGTCCAGAGTCACAAGCTCAAAAGACTAGAGAGTGAAATCTGGCCCAGGTTGCTTTTAGGTGTCTGTTCGAATTCTTCTTACAGTATCTTAAAATTACAGAATTATGTTTTTGATGTAAAAAAATTTTCCCATGATTCTTATTGCAATGAGTTGAAGGAGTTGTGTTATCTGAAACATATAGGAAGATATAAGATCACCTCCTAGGTGGTTAAGTTTGTACAAGGGGAACCTACATTTTAAAATAAATGAAAATGAAAGTATGGATATGTAGAGGTGGGATTTTCACCTAGGGATTCAGTCTGTGGACTCAGTTTGGGAAACTGTCCCTCAGCAGCTTCCCCAGCTCTGGTGAAATTCCCACAGCTCCCACCCTGACAGCTCTGAGGATTCATTTCTTACGTCTTATCAGTTCTAGATGAAGAAGTAACATCATTCATGCTTTGTGGCCTGGGTTCTAAGGCTGACTGTCTTTCTGTCTTTCTTCTAATGTAGCCACTCTTGATTTTCTCTTATCTTCATCATCTTTGGGAAAAGACTTGGGGTACAGTCATGACTGTCCTTTCTTATCTGGCACTCACTATGTCTTCCTCTTTGGATAATTCTTACCTTGGACTTTCACCACTTTGTTTCTCAGATCCCACTGTGCTTTCATTGCTCAACCTTGAGCATTCTTTGCTGACTCTGAGCTCTCCTGATCCCATCCTTTCTCCAACTGCTTTCCCATTTTTCCAAGCTCCTCTTTTCTCCCTTGCTCTCTAAACTTCCCATCAGCCTTCCCAGGCAATACGTGTGCCCACTGCACCCTCGTTTTGCGATGGAACAGAAGGTTTGGAACCCAACCAGGTCCCTTCTTTGTTTCCAGAGCCCTCACCAAAGGCTGCCGCTGTGTGGAACTGGATTGCTGGGATGGCCCTAATTCGGAGCCCATAATTTATCACGGCTACACTCTCACCTCCAAGATCCTCTTCAGTGATGTCATTAAGGCCATCAAGAACTATGCTTTCAAAGTAAGGACAAGGCACCCTCTAAGATTTCTCATATTGCACAATCCAAGACTGGTAGGAGGTCTCTGCACTTCCAGCAGAGAGCATAAGTGATGAAGACTTCACCTTAGCATTTCTCATGGGTACAAGACGTGCCCTTCTGTCTGGGCATCCGTGTTCTGCTTTTTGCAGTGATCCATTCCTGGGAGTTGCTGGACAGGCAGAGCACTTTCAGAGGATGCATTTGAATCTATAAGAGCTCATCTGCATTCTGGACCCCACGGCAATGAAAATGCCTGATATTTTCAGCGTAACTGGTGGGAAATGCAAGCAAGCCCATGATTTGTGTGGCTTTGATGTCTCAGGGTCTATTCCTGGTTCAGAGGAACCCATGTGCGTGTGTTCTGGAGGGACTGATGTGAAGGAACTGCTCCTACTCTGCTTTAAAAGGAAAGAGCAAATCTGGAGTCTTATAGGGCAGTGCTGGGCCTGCAGCCTTCAGAACCCCTTAGATCTGTCCAGATTTACTGGGCTTTCTGCTATTTTCTTTTAGTGGAACTGAGAGCTTGGATCAGGTTTCCTTTGGGACTACAGAGCAGTGACAATGACAATGCTTTCAGCACACAAAATGACTAGGGGGTCACAAGGAACCAGATCAGGTCTGTGTACGAATGGAGGAGGAAGGATTCATGTCACCTGGGGATTTGAGCAAAATCAAAAATCAAAGCCTCCCTTCTCAGTCTTTCCTCTGAGGTAGGAAGATGCTGTGGTCCACAGTGCAAGTGGAGAATGGAGGCACAGGGATCATCATCACAGTGCCCCAGCAAGTCTGTGGGAAGCATTCTGACCCAGCCTGATGCCTTGTCCATTGAATCATCATCTCTGGAAGGCATCAGAAGAGATCTGAGAAGCTACCGCACAGTTAAATTTGTCCATTTTAGCAGAATGCACATTTTACCAGAATACTAGACCCTACCGTTGATGCACTCATTTCCAGAGAAAACAGCACTGAGGTTTATATCAATTGCTATAGGCTGGTGAAATTGCAGAATGCACCGATGATGTATGTTGCTGTCTTGTTCTAGACCTCGCCATACCCTGTCATCATCTCCCTGGAGAACCACTGCAGCGTTGAGCAGCAGAAGGTCATGGCTCAGCACATGACGACGATCCTGGAGGACATGCTCTTGGTAGCTCCACTCGATGGAAACAAATCCCAGTTCCCCTCTCCAGAGGTAAGCAAGGCCACTCCAGCACTTTCTACCTACTAAGGGTGGGACAAGAGAGAGGTCTGTCTTCTTACTGCATGCCAAAAAGCGGACAATATACCTGAGGACTGGTGGGAACTGCACTTGCTGAGGAACAGAGATTGTCTGTGGGCAGTGGTGGAATAAGAAACAGGAGTATCTAGAAGTAGCCTGTGCACATCCAGCACAAAATGCCAGTTGCTCCTTGTTTGTGGTCTAATGTCTCAGAGGAGACATCCCTGCAAGACTGAGTACATTCCTGGTCCATTTACCAAGACCAAGGAATGTCCTTCATCCCATCAGGAGGTTGCTTTGCTGGCTTGTCCCAGGGGAGCTGAATCCTGATGGTCTGTCTCGTATCTGCTCTCCACATCTCAAAGCTGAATGTGACCTTCTTCTGAAGCACTATTAGGTTGCTGCACATGCAGGGAAGATTAACACCACAAGGAGGGACTACAAGTGGTTTTAATCCAGCAAGACTGGACACTGCCTGATTTCATGGTAGGTGAGATGTTTTGCTCTGTGCTGAGGAATGTCGTACACACCTTCCTCCTCCTTTAATGCCTTGAGTGCTCTACTGTGGTGACCCAGCCTGCTGATTAGGACACGATGAGGGTTATAAGGGCAGCTGTGATTGCTCACCCCTCAAAACTCAAGGGGAAAACCAGTAGTGCCCAAACTGTATCAAACACAAAGTGCCCTCCCACTGAGAATGGCCTAGTGTGGTGGGGATGGAGATGTCTGTGGAGGACACGGGCAGGCAGGAGGTTGCACAGAGAGGTCTCTTCAATTTCCATGTATCAGGGCAGCCATGAAGGTGGGAGATGAGCTGGGACCCTGCAGGGGGAAGGAGCTATACAGCCCTCAACAGTGGACCGCCACTATTAAATCATCAGCTGACAATTAGAAAAAATAGCAAATTGAATCTTGATATATATTAAAAAAACCAGGAAAAGTTGTTTCCAAAACTAAAGCCAAAATGAAGCATTAATCTGTTTCCACCCTTGGAGTTTGTGCTTTCTTTCTTTTCTCTTAAGCACTTTACAGAAACAGACTTTTGCGTGGATAGCTGCAGTTCCCTTTAAATTGCTTTTCTTTGCTAAAGAAGTAATTTGCCAAAGATTGGATGAGAATGCCTAGCCAGAGCTGGAAGGAGTTTGTGGGTGAGATAAATCTGGCGCTCAGCAGGGGAGA
Source organism: Nesoenas mayeri (assembly GCF_963082525.1). Lineage (NCBI taxonomy): Eukaryota > Metazoa > Chordata > Aves > Columbiformes > Columbidae > Nesoenas > Nesoenas mayeri. The sequence continues at coordinate 159,168,641 of NC_137543.1, forward strand.
AAGGAGAGGAAAATGATCCACCCAAAATATCTTCTATATTTGTTTTCCCTCTCCCTTTTTCTCTTTTCCCTTTCTGACTCTCCCCTTTTGTTTGGGAGTGTCATGCCTCACTTGATACAACGCCTAGAAGAGAGGGAAGCTGCTCTGGGTTGGTCCCCAGGCGCCAGTGCAATAAATTAGGATGAATCATAACTTTTAATGCTGCTGCTTCAGCAAGACCTTTGCACTGGCACAGATGAGGTGCCTCCATTTAAGAAGTGACTCTCTCAGGGTGAGGATACACGCAGCATGGAGACAGGTCTCTGCAGGTTGTTATTGAGTTGGAAAAATCAAATTCTTCAGTGTCACCTCCTGGATTGCTATTTATCCCCAGTGCAGGGCCAGGAAAGCTGCTGCTGGCTTTTCAAAACACTGCCTTGTGACCAAAGGAATGATATGAAGACAGAAAGGAGAAACACCAGGGAAAGAAATGTGTCATGTAGGTGTAAGGGAATGACCCCAGCTTCCCAAAGATGTTTTTTTCCATTCCTGTGCTCTTCTAACCTCCTGTTCTTATTGCCCAGATGGACATGTGGCCCCAGCTGGAACAAAACATCCCGAATCTACCTTAGTGAATGGGTTTGGGCTGATATGGTCCATTGTATCAATTTAGTTTAAAGGGAGAACAAATGCCAATGTGAACTAAGAGAGTGCCAAGGGCTGAACTGCTGATTTTTTTTTTTTGGTGGAAAATCCATTGAAGCTGAAACATTGGGGAAAAAAGAACAAAACCAAAAAACCAAACCAAACAAAAAAGAAAAACCAACCAACCAAACAACCGAACAAAACAAAGCAGAAACTTATTGGATTTTCCACTTCCTTGTGAAGCTGGCGTGGGGAAACCCGGGATGACGTTATGTTTTTTATGTTAGAAAAAGGGTGTGATCTGTCACTGGGAAGAGGGCTGAAAGGCAGTAAATGAAAACAGGCAAAGGATTGCTGCAGATTGTGTTAGCAGGGCAGTCAGTAATTAAAGAAAGAGCAATGCAGTTCGGATTCACACTAATGATTCATACCACAGCCCAGGGCAAAAATCTGATTTATTAACCTCCATCCAGGAGCAGTGTTGGACTACACAGAGCATCTAAATCTCTCCCTCAAGCTGCTGGTTTTAGGTCCCAATAGTAAATTAAAGGTCTATAGGATGAAAGGCCAAAAGCCACACAAAAGCTGCAGGCAGTGCCAGGATTGTAGGGAAAAGCTGCTCCAATCTCTGCTGCTGGGTTGCGGGACCTCCTGCCCCATCCCTGACCTGCCAGGGCTCCTTCTCCATCTCCCTGCATCCCAGACAGAAATGCTGCAAGTACCCAGCGCTGGAACAAGACTAAACCAGCTGTCAACAGTGCATGCAACTCTTTGGTGCATCAAGCATATCTGACACCCCTTCAGCTCTTTGTTACTGGGCTTTCTTGTTCACAATGACAGTAGCTTTGGATTTAAAAGACCTGTCTTGATAGGTGACCCTTAAGACTATGAGCTGCCCAGTAGGGAGCTCCAGTGCAGTGGCCTCTGCCATCGAACACCTCCACTGTCCCACCATCTGTCCCATCAGTCCTGTCTATTGTCGTGTCTGGTCCCCCCATTTGACATAATTTTGAGCCACGTGGCTCAGGAACCACTTCCAGGATAGTGGTGGCGAGGCAGGGCTCAGCACAACTCATCCAACTAGCAGGGTGGCTGACATGCTCTGCCCTGTGCTCACAGCAAGGCAGTGAACACCTCTGGATTTGTCTCAGCTAAGTCCAGACTAGGTTCAGTCACGGGTTTCTAAGTCAGCAGTGGACCCTGGGAGCCATCTGCCCAGGAGGGTTTCTTTTGCATAGAATCATAGAATTGTTTTTGTTGGAAAAGACCTTTAAGATCATCTAGTCCAAACATTAGCCTAACACTGCCAAGTCCACCTCTAAACCATGTCCCTAAGAAGCTCATCTATGTGTCTTTTAAACACCTCCAGGGATGGTGCCTCGACCACTTCCATCATACACTCAGTTTGAAAGTATCTTCAAAACCCTTGGCCTTTTGTGCCTTTCTCCAAGGTTAGTCCAGCCTGTGTCAGCCTTGCCTGCAGTGCATCTTCTTAGCTGAAGTTCTTGAGCTCAGTTTCCTTCAGTCTCTCAAAACCTCCTTTGATAATGTGTTTTTTCCCCATTTCTGGAGATCCTCTTCATCCTCTGGTGCCACTCATTGTTAAGCCCTGCAACATTTCAGTTTGCAGCCAGGCTGAAAGTCACACACAGATGGAGATGTGATATCAATTAGTGCATCTGGTCTGCACGTCTCCTGGTGAATGTGAACATGTTAATCCTCACAGCTTCTCAGAAACCTGGGGAGATGGATGTCTTCATCCAGAGAGCAGGATGTAAGGTGGCAGTGCTCAAACCTGCATATCCGTGTAGGTGAGCACTTCACTCTGGGCTCCTTTTGAGAAGTAGTTAATACAAACAAGGCGCTGGAGGTGTGCTCCACCTCGTCGTAAGTGTTTGTCCAAATAGACAAGAAAAATCACACCCTGGGAGTGTTTAGTTCTCTCTGTTGACTCTAAAGGAGGTGTTGGAGGCATGGAAAGTTTGATGAGGTGGATCACTTTACAAATCTTCCACTGAGGAGAAAACTGGAAGTCAGACTTTGTCACAGCTCTCAGGTTCCTAACAGAAGCAAGAAACTTTCAGGTAGGACAAACACGTGTACGCACATCTTTGAAAACTCTCTGCTCTTTACAGCTTTACTCCTGATAAAATCAACAGTACTCTTGGTTGCGACATCCCAATTCACAGACTCCTAAAGGAAGAAAATCCATATGTCAGAACCATTTTATTTGCAGAGCTGAGCTTGTTCAGCATGCAGCAGAAAAGGTGAGAGAGCAGGGGAGCTCCATTTGTGGAGAACTAAGGCAATTCAATTTACAGGGCATCTATTCCACTTTATGTTCTCAGTATAGTCCAGTGTCCTTGTAGCCTTTCACGTTTTCTTAGGTTGTATTCTTCCTAGGGCTTGTCACAGGCAGCTGGAATATCTTTATGGTCTACTTGGAGAATATTTATGGAATATTTCAGCTAATTCTTCTTCCTAAGCAAGGGATCTGCTCAACAGAGCTGAACTGATGGGCTGAGTGTCTTTTGCCTCAGGCTAAAAATACTTAATATCACATGAAGTGGAACCAAGAGAGATGAAACAAGTGCATGCGTGTGTGTCTGTGTGTATCGCCCTATTTAAAACCTTGCTAAAGAAAATAAGCACTCAAATTTATGACTTGTCTTCCTAATACCTGTATACTAGATGGTTTAGTGCTGGAGTTAGGTTATGGTTGGACTCTATGATCTTGATGGTCCGTTCCAACCGGCATGATTCTATGATTCTATAATAAATGAAGACAATGTTTGCAATTGGCAGCTTCTGCAGGGCGTATTCAGTGCAATGCTACTATAGAATAGCACTTTCTGCAGAAAATGGAGTTGGAAGTGCTCTGGTTTGAGGTGAATCTTGCCCCTCATTGTGGACCAATAAGCTAACGTATCTCCTCTGGAGTTCGGTGGCACATGGACTGCTTTCTTGTAGGTGTGGCAGATGTCACCTGCACAAGGGGATGCTAAATGTCTGCAACAGGACTCCAGATGGGAGCCAGCCTCTTAGATTTCAAGGCCAAAGAAGACCACTGTAATTGTCCTGTGGAGTGTCCCATATGACACAGTCTGGGCTGACCAGTGCCCCTATGCCTATGGGGAACATCTGCAGCAAATTCAGGGTTTCCCAGAGTAATCACAGTCTAGATGGGATAAAAGCAGCAGTGAAGACCCACTGGTAGCAGTGGTATGGGCTGAGGTGAGGAGAAGAGGTGGAGGCTGCATTGCTTTGCCTTCATTGCTGATGTTCTTCAGCCATCTAGGATGGGGCTGTGCCAGAAATTATACCTCCCACTTGCTGGACAAGCTGTCCTGAACTGGGCAAGCTTAAAAAGGGCTAGTAGCCCTACTGGTAATTAAGAATTAAGCAACCTGCCCCAAATACCTTATCCCTATTTCTCTACTGTTGAGCTGTGAGCTGTGGTAAGGTTTCTTCTGGGACATTAGAAAGCAGAGGCAGAAAATAATATATAGCAGGACGCTCTTTGCAGCCTGTGAAGGACAAGAGAGAGTTGTTTGCTCCCCTCCCTGTGTCATCAGTGCAATCCCTCCAGGCTCATCCAGTCAAAGTGTTGGCAGAGCTGGATTTCACCTTTTACCGGTGAGTGTTGTGGAAGGACAGGGAAGAGCTGGATATGGAGGGAGGGAGGGAGGGTGGTTAGAGACGTGCGAGTAGCAGACTGAAGTGAGGCTCTGAAGATGAGCTGACGCATCCCCCAACCATGGATGTGAAGAAGCAGGACACAGCTCCGCCTGGAAGAGGACTGAGGAGCTGGGAGGATGAGGATGGTCTCGGCGAGGGGAGGGAGACACTATGACACTCCAACTGCTCCTTTGAGTCTTTTATTCCCAGTCACTTGTCCATTCCTTCCAGCAGCCTCTGTGCAGCTTTTGAGTGACAGGGAAAGTGCCCCAGTGTAAACAGATAATTTGTGGTAGCTGAAGAAATATGCTCTTGGCTGCTGCCTCGAGTGCCGGTGTCTGATTTCAGCTCAAAACAAGCTGCATCCACAACTTAGCTGGGTTGTGAGGAGCTGGGTTGGGCTCTGTAAAGTCATGATGCAATTTGCTAGTGCCCACAAAGGGTGTTGATTTATATCATACCCTTGATTTTCCACAGTCCTGTAATTTGAGAACGTTGCTTTTGCTGTTGTGGAAAGGACAAATACAGGGTGTCACTGAGAAAGAGGGGGGATATGCTATGCAGACTGAGGGGTTGTACTGGATAACTCTGAGATCACATTTTTCTGTAATAATTAGCACTCTCTAAAGTCAGGAGTACCAAATGCACCCATGGGGCAGCAAATTGCCCACTGACTTCACTGGAAGCTGCAGGATTTAGGGGTGCTCCTGGGCTGAATTAACTGATTCTGAGGCATAACCTGCTCACCTGGAGGTTGGACCCAGGCAGTCACGCTTCTCAGAACTGCTCCTTGCTGCCAATATCGCTGCTGCCTGGTTTGGGTCCAGAGTCAGCCCTCTCCAGGCTCCAGCCTTCCTCCCACAGTCAGATCTTGAACTAGAGATACATCAGTATTATGGGGGTCTGCGAGCAACCACGTGCTGTTGGCGTGTTGCTTCACCTGAGGGTTTTATGTGGACTTCGAAAGAAGCTGGAGGTTGATTTGGCATATGAAATATCTCCTTGGATTAGCTCTGCAGCCAGCTGTGTTAACATTGGCATGTCCTGGGTTGTATCAGAAATAATGTGGCCAGCAGTATCAGAGCAGTGACCGTCCCCTGTATTGGTCACTGCTGAGGCTGCACCTCGAATCCTGGGATCAGTTTTGGGCCCCCCACACCAAGAAAGCCCTTGAGGTGCTGGAGCGAGTGGAGAGAAGGGAACGGAGCTGGTGAGGGGCTGGAGCACAAGTGTGATGGGAGCGGCTGAGGGACCTGGGGGTTCAGCTGGAGAACAGGAGCTGAGGGGAGACCTTCTGATCTCTGAACTGCCTGAAAGGAGCTTGGAGCATGGAGGGGGCTGGTCTCTTTTCTTGAGTAGCAAGTGACAGGGCAAGCAGAAATGACCTCAAGTTGTGCCAGGGAAGATTCAGATTGGGTATTAGGAGACATTTCTTCCCAGAAAGGGCTGTTGGACATTGGAACAGGCTGCCCAGGGCAGTGGTGGAGTCACCATCCCTGGAAGTGTTTAAAAGATGTGTAGCTGAGGCTCTTAGGGACATGGTTTAGTGCCAGTGTTGAGTTAATGGTTGAACTTGATGATCTTAAGGATCACTTCCAAACAAAATGATTCAATGATTCTATGCAGCTGGTTATTAGTGTGGTATCATGATAGCAGCTGCAGCAGGAGCTCTTTTCAGAAGAAGAGATGTCCTTGGGAAGAATCTGAGAACTCTTCCTTATGCTGTCAGCACCTTACAGTTTCACTTTCAAGACTCCCTAATATTTAAATCTCACATCTGCTATACATGAGACACCTGTCCAGAAATTAATGGACCTCTCTCCCCATTAAAATGTCTAGTGGAGAAAATGACCGCACTGCCTCAGTCCCTCCATGGATCTCATACCATTTTCCAGGCTGTGTGTGTGTTTATAACCATAAATTGCAGAGAATGGGGTAGATTAAATTAAAGGCCCACACAGAAGGGCAGAAACAGTGCTGTGGATAGCTCCCATGAGCCATGACCCCCAGGCTTGGCATTGGTTGCTGAACCACACTCGATTTTGAAAAAAAAATAGTATATTTGTGTTACCTCTAGCAGCACAACAGTTTAAATTGTCTAGTTGAGATGATGGACAGCTCTGTATCAGAGGAAAAGCCATGGGCTATGTGGGGTTTTCAAACTCGTGGCTTGTAGCCTCAAAGGCAGATCAAGGCGTCAGTGGAAAAACAGATTTAGTTTTGCCTGTATCTATGGATAACAATTGATGCAACTCCAAAAGGCCCTGGCCCTGGTTGCAGCTAGAGAACTGTTATATCCTTGCTCCTTCAGGGCAGGCCAGAATATTTTCTAATCACCATCTATTTTGTTCACTTTTGCTTGTGCAGCAACTGAAAGGGAAGATCCTTGTGAAAGGCAAGAAGCTGAGCAGGCAGGAGGACCCCACTGGAACAAATGGGAACAACAACCTGGAGGCTGAGGATGTCTCTGATGAAGATGAAGCTGCTGAAATTGAAGATGAATCTGTAAAGACCGAGATACAACAGAAGGGGAAGGTAAGTAAAAGAAGCAACTGAGTCCGGAAAAGGGGCAGAAAGTCCTGGAGAAGCAGAAAAACTATAAACTAGATCTTTGCCTATTTCAGAAGGCTTCAAAGTTCTGCATTGGGAAATCCTGTCTTGTTACCCTATCCCATGACTCATGCTGGCAAACCACTTTCTAGGTGGGCTTTGTACCATGCCAAAAAAACCCAAAAGCAATTGAAATATTCTTTCAGTATGTTTCCAGCTAAGACAGTTTCCAGTGTGTTCTCAGCTGGGGATGGGGAAGGGTGAATTGTTGAAATCACTGGAGCTAAGGATCCTGGTCACAGAGATCTTGCAGAGCCAAGTATGAAGGTTGTCTTCTTTCCTTAAAGCAAGGCTGGAGGACCCTTGCAACTGGGACAGGCCATGTGGCATTTGTGGAAGCAGTGGAAGGGCACATGCTCAATCTATCTCTGTCTGATTTCCAGACATCTGTTTGTCATGGGACCATCATTAATTTGTTTCTTATCAGAGGCTGATGCTTTTCTGGTCATGTTTTGGGACACACCTGCAGCCTCACTGGTCATGTTTTTTCACCCAGAGGAGGCAGGGAAGGATTTGCTGATTTGCTCACTCTTTGAGGGTCCTGTTTGTTTCTCTGAGGTGTAGTCAATAATATGTATAATCTTGAAGTCTGTCATTTTCTTTCCTTGGCTCTGATGGGAGCTGGTGGCTTTCACTTCACGCTCACACTACTGAACGTGGCTGTGGAGTAGGAGGCATCTATATTATGAGAACTTCCCAGCTCAAGAGAAAAAAGCTCAAGGTCTGTGGAGGCCAAAGGATCATTCCCTTCCCCTTATTTTCCAGTTTGCACGCTTGGCACCAGAACAGTGTGGAAAACTCATTGCTAAGACTCAATTGTAAAGTTTAGCAACTAGAGGAAGCCACTGATGTTGAAATACAAGTGATCATGCAGAAGGCAGCAGAAAGGTTATCCCACCAGCAAAGATAATCCATCTGGAGAGCATCATGCCACAAGGATGCTGGGACACCAAAGATATTGTGTGAAATCCTCTCTTAGCTCACCAACACAGGCAGTTTGGGTTGTTCCTGTGTTTGTAGCCATAGTCACTTGTGAGCTGTGATAGTGGAGCTGAAATACTCATTCACGTAATACCATGCAAATAAATGCAGATGGAGAGATGGGGAAGATGAAATGAAATATTCTTGGTAGTAACACTTGGGAGGTCAGGACTCTGAGCAACCTGATCTAGTTGAAGATGACCCTGCTCATTGCAGGGGAGTTGGGCTAGATGAACTTTGAAGGTCCCTTCTAACCCAAACTGTTCTATAATTCTATGATTCTATGATATGGTTGAATGGGCCTGAGAGGGCAGTGGTGCTCTGAGAGGAGGTATTAGCACTCTGCATGCATGGCAAGGGACATGGCAAGGGCAGCCTGTCCTTTTCCCACCTTCTCTCTGCACAGAGGTGCCAGTGAGTGTTGATAGTTTGCATTATTTTCATCTGAAGATGGTGGAGAATAGAAGCCTCAGGGGTCCTAGACAAAACATGATTATTACTTTTGAGTATGACTGCAGCAACTCCCCACAAACCTCTTCCTCTCTTACTTCTAGAGTGACACCTTGAAGCTGGCCAAGGAGCTGTCAGACACAGTTGTCTACTGCAAGAGCGTCCATTTCAATGGCTTTGAGGACTCCAGCCATCCTCGGCCTTTCTACGAGATGTCATCGTTCACAGAGAGCAAAGCTCTGAAACTGGCCCAGGAGGCTGGTATGTATATTGTGCCGTGGCAAAAGGCCACGCTCTGTCCCAGTCCCCCATAAAGGGACAGCTAGTGGGGGCTGAGCATGAGGAAAAGGCATCCTGAAAGACATCGGTTTTGATTCTTTGGCCATGCATGTCACTGAGAAACAATGGGAATAACAATATCATAGAGACTGGTACCAAGAAGGGCATTTTATACGGGTAGTTCACATTCAGCCAGACTTGCTAGACAGAGGAACAGTATATACAGCAGCATCAAGAAAAGGTAGATCAGCCCCCATCACTGAAAGCACCATTTTCTTCTTTTTCTTTTTTTGTTCTGTAGGAACCAGTTTTATTCATCACAACATCAGGCACCTGAGCCGGATCTACCCTGCAGGCTGGAGGACAGATTCTTCCAACTACAACCCCATCGACCTGTGGAACGTCGGCTGCCAGATCGGTGGGTGCAACTGGGAGGTTGGAGAGGGTCAGCCTGGCTGGGTCGCCCATGACTTGGTTGTGATGGGGCTTCAGTTGGGGTAGATGTGTGATCTCAAGACATTTACAGGCAAAGAGGCTCACTGGTTGGCGAGAGAGATCAGCTCTTCAGGCTATGCTCAATGACTTTTCATAGACTATTTTCTGGCCCTCTTCAAAACCATTAAGAGACCCTTTCCTGGCATCTCTGCACATCTCTGCAGTTTCACTGGGAGCAGAGTTATCACCATTTAACAGAGGAGGAGAGAGCCAGGAGTTACAGCCACTTACTGAAAAGCATGCTGACATCTCTGGTGGAGATGGAAATCAAACTTAGACCTCTTGAGCCCTAGAGTAAGGCCATGACCACAACAGCCAAGCCATGACCTGAGCTGTTCCCTGTAGTCAAAGCACCACATCATACCTGCTTCCAGGGTGTTGAGACCCTGATGATATATTGATAGCCAGAGATTTAATGGAAACGAGTGTCCCAGAGCCTGTTAATTGAATTATGTTGTAGCTCTCATTAAGGAAACTCGGTGCAGTGATAAGTGGGCAAGCTGCTGGTGGCATCTTGGCTCTCTTGATGATGCTGGATGTTGGAGATGGCTCAGTTGTTGAAAGGAGGTTTTGCAATGAGGCTGTATAGCTGAGAAACAATCAAGAAGAATTTGCTGGCTTCCATACAGGAGATAACTCCTTCAGCATAGAAACAAATAGGTTTATCTAAAAGACACAGTTGCCCAGCCAGGTGACAGAAATTCAATGCAGGACACTTTTTGACCCTATGGCAGGCAGGAGGACAACTGAGAGGGCTGTAGTGGCTCCTCCTGTCTCCAACACCTCCAAATGCAAGAAATCCTCAGTGGTAGCAGATGTGAGGGTCACAGTTTATTACTGTTCTTCGAAGCATCAGTGTTTATGTCCAATAAGTGCAATTTCATGTGAACATAATTAGTATAAAAAGACTCCCATTGATGTATCTGAAAGTGACTGAATTTATTTATTTATGTTGCAGTTGCTCTAAATTTCCAGACAGCAGGCACAGAAATGGATGTCTACCAGGGTCGGTTCCAGGACAATGGGTTTTCTGGGTATGTCTTAAAGCCGGAATTCCTCCGGGATGAGCAAACCAAATTCAATCCAAAATCCATCACAGAAGGAACATGGGGGACAAAGAAGAAGCTTCTACTTAAAGTAAGAATAGACGTCGGAAAAATGTCTCAGTAGCATCCACCTTCAGGGGGGAGGCATGTAGGTTGTACCTTCTCTTGGTCCTACCTGGGCAATGTCGTCCTAACTTATTTCCCACCAGTCCTGCGTGAGCTCTCCTCCTTCAGAGACTTACATGTTTAACGTTTGGCCATAGGAGAGGTTGATGGCAATATTCACCGTCATTAGAGAAACACAGAGGTAGACATGCAGTCAACAGTCACCACTCTTGTTTCCAAGTATCGTCAAATCATTGTGGGGACAGTTAGAAAAGTTGCCTGCCCCCTGCCAGCTGGCTGGGCTTGAGCAACGTTCATTAGGTGCTTTGGCTCATGACTGCTTCCTCTGAAGGATGTCACAACACTGGTTCTGAAAGACCAGCACCAGCTTGTCACAGCAGGTTTTATGCTCCTGGAGATGGAGAAGGATGTTTACCAGGTAGCCTCCCCCACCTCATCATGACATTATGACCTCTTCCTCTGTTTCCTCCACAGATCATCTCTGGTCAGCAGCTGCCCAAGGTGAACAAAAGCAAAAACTCCATCGTTGATCCTAAGGTAACGATAGAGATCCACGGTGTCCAACAGGATAACAACAAGAAGCAGACCAAAGTCATTGAAAACAATGGTAAGGGGATTTCTTCCATGCTTTGCTCCCCTGGGCCAGTAACTCTGTGGCTTCACATAGCAGAGTTTTCCTTGCCCAGACTGCTGCCCTTCAACCAGACGTGCCCAGGTGCCCTCAAGCCTGCACACACTACACAGATACATAAGTTCTTGGCCTACTTCAGTGCAGGGGCTCTGTTTATAGACTGCTGGTGGCATGAACTAGCCCCACAGATAGATGTCCCAATGGACAGTTACTTTCAGGGGTTCTTTTGTGTCTTCTTGGAGAAAGAAATTCCCTGCAAAACATCATCAGCCATAAGAGTTTCTTTGAGGCTGGCTGCCAACTCTGCAGAGCTAGAGCTTTGGAGGTGCTCTTTACCTCCATACAGTTGGACTTGACCAGAGACCCCACCAAGATCTTCCAAGAGAAGGCTTCTTGTGGGGCTGATTTTATCTCAAAAGTGTCACAAACTCACAGAAGATTGAGGTTGCAAGAGACTTTGGAGGTGTCTGTTCCAGCCCCTGCCTAAAGCAGGACCAACCGCCAAGTTAACTCAAGTTGCTCAGGGTATTACCCAGATAAACTAAATATCTCAAAAGACAGAGATGATAAGATATCACTATTCTTAACCAGAAATCCCCCTGTTGCAGGTTGTGCCCATTATACATCATGGTTTTGTAGTGCACCTGTAAGAAACTGGCTGTATTTTCTCTGTAAGGAGGTAGTGGAGGATGGCAATAGTAATGCCTTTAGCCTTCTCCAGGTTGAATAACTCCACCTCTCAGCCTCTTCTCATGTGTAACGTAGTCTGTGAAAAATCTCCTGTAGCTCAGAGCCTCCTCATGATGGGATGAGAGGAAATGGCCTCAAGTTGTGCCAGGGAAGGTTCAGATTGGATATTAGCAAACATTTCTTCATAGAAAGGGTTGTTAGGCTTTGGAACAGGTTGCCCAGGGCAGTGGTGGAGTCACCATCCCTGGAGATGTTTAAAAGATGAGGTTCTTAGGGACATGGCTTAGCACCAGTGTTGGTTTAATGGTTGGACTTAATGACCTTGAGGGTCTTTCTCAACCAAAATGATTTTATGACTCTATGATCTGCTTGTCCTCTTGGCCAAAGTGGCACAGGTGCTAAATTAGCACACAATGTGACTGGTGAGGGGTAAAAGCTGTAGCCGCCATCTCCAAAGAGGTGGGCTCAAGCCTCACCCAGCACTGACCTCAGAGATCTCACAGACATTTCACCTCCCTGTGCACCATTTCTCATCAAACATGACTGTGACTTTCTGCCATACAGTGAAGGTCTGAATACTGTGGCCTTCAGAGATCGCAGAGGGCAAGTTCAGCCCTCTCTCCTGTGGCTGTAATGAGGCAGTAGGAGTCTGAAAAATCAACTGTCTTCCTCCTACTGACAGACAAATGTGTAATATGTGTGTACACACACACACACACTCTGATTTTTTCTGTGTGGAGTAAGAGCCAAGTACTAGAAAGCCAGTGCATTTTTTCCTTGCTGGTAATGTTTCCTTTTTCCTCTTTCCTGTTTGAGTAAATCTGGCCTGGCTCCTAAAGTTCACGGCCCTTTCTTTCACGTAGAATGATTTTTATAATGCCTCGAGTGAAAGCTGTGTAGAGGAGGTTTCAGACCTGCCAAGCCTGTTCCTCAGGGCTGCTCAGCACACCCAGACCTTGACTGGATGGAGGGACACTGGAGGGATGCTGGAGGGAGTGTTTCCCAATAGAAAGTGAATCAAAGCATGAAAACATCGGTGCTAGAAAGGGGCAGCTGCAGGCAGGAGTTTACATTTTGTGGGCTGAGGTTTCAGATACGTGGCCACGCTTCAGCAGCTCATCTGGTTTGATGGTGGTGGGACTGAAACAGGAGCTGTGGGCACAGATCAGGTCCCAGGGGTGCAGCTGTGGAGCTCGAGAGACTGTGGGAACCTGCTGGCTTCATCAGCTCTGAGCATCTCACTGTGGCTCTAAAATGGGTTGAAAATCCCTCCCCAGATACCACTACAGTGAAACCTGCTGTCCTAGGGCTGGTGGCTTTCCCTCAGATTTCATGAATTCTTCTCCCATGGGATCAGCATCACTGTTTTGTTTGGTCTTTTTTATGCAAGGGTGAAGGGCGTCAGGAGCAGATGTGTGTTACCTGAACGGTTCAGTTGATTTAAGCCTATGAAAATCAAAATAAAGTGCACCAACCCAACACAGATATTTCATGATGACATTATCCACAGGCCTATCTCAGCACCTTCAGGGCCATCTGACAGATCTCTACCTCCTGCCGAATCGTCCACAAACCCTCCATGGCCAGAAGGCTTAAGCTGAACTTCTTCTGCCCTTGGGCACAGGCTGAGCTGATGGCAGCAGGTTTCAAACAGGATGCTCTTTTGTCCTGTTTGTTTCTGGGGAGTGGTTTATTGAAACTGCAAAGGGCACCTGCCGTGACCTGCAGAGAGAGCACTGAGCTTGCTCTGCATCTCTCACCTGATGTGACAGTCACAGTTTTGTTTGCTTTGTAAGTCCGGATCACAAGATCCTTATCCATAATAGAAGTGAGGTTAGTCTGGCTTTCTCAGACAATGCCCAGGCAGACATAAAACATGTTTTCCATAGACTTGGTGATGTTTTTTGTAATCAGACACTCCTCATTAACCTTTCTTGCAGGCAGGGAAACTGAGGCACAGAGTAGTGACAGATGGGTGTGCCTCGAGCACTCAGTGAGGCTGAAGGCCCCAGAAGGCTGTCACAACACAAAGACACAGCTCTTCTCTCTGCTCCCCCTTGATTTAGGGCTGTAAAAATTTGCAGCAGGTCCAATGGCAACCAAAGAGCCTGTGGAAAAGAACAGTTGACCTCCTTCCTTCTCCTTGTTGTCTTCTGGGAGTGTGGTGCTGAGGTCTGAAGTGAGCAGCCTAAGCTGAAGGGCTTATTAATACCAGGTAGCAAATCACTGTCAGAGCTGGAAATAATGGTTTTGGCACCTCCTGAGGCCTTGGGTCTGGGTTAGATTAGGTTGTCAGTCAGTCAAAGTCTCCATCCATTTGCAAACATCTCGGACCTCTACCCTACCTGCCAGCATTTCTGACCTCCATCCTTGTTTGTGAGCATCTCTCCCTTCCTTGTTGGTGAGCAGCTCTGATCTCCATCCTTGTCTGTGTTGCCCAGGCTTTAACCCGAAATGGGATGAAGAGTTTACATTTGACATAGAGATCCCTGCACTTGCCCTGGTCCGGTTTGTGGTGGAAGACTTTGACATGTCTACCAAGAACGACTTCATCGGGCAGTACACCCTTCCCTTCACTAGTCTGAAGCAAGGTAAGGCCCTGTGACTTGTTCCTCACAACTGCTGTGCCCTCTGGGAAGCTCCAGTGTTCTAGATGAGAGGTCCAGACCCATCACGCTTGAGATCAGAATAGGTCCAAGATGGGCAAGGTGATAAATGGTTTATTGGGCAGCTGCTAACAAGGGGAAGGGATGCCCTTGTCACCAGTGGCCTTGGGCACGATGCATTACCAATGCTCAAAGCCATCCTCTCAGACCTACCTGTTCTGTGGGGTACTGGGAGGAAAACGCTCGGAGACAAGGAAATGTTTTTGCAGGGTCTTGGCAAACGTTAGCAAATATTTTCCACCCGGACTAAAGGCCACTTTCCATCTGTGTCTCTGCTTCCAGGTTACCGCCACATCCATCTTCTGACCAAGAATGGAGACCCTTACTCCTCCTCCACCCTCTTTGTGTACATCAATATCCAGAACTGCGATTAGCAGCTCAGCCCTTTCAGAGCACAGTGAAGCTCATTACAGACCTTGAAGGAATTCAGCGTGCGAAGTCTGCCAACATCAGGGTCCCGTCAAATCCCCAGTGCCTTCTCTGGAGCAGCACACGGTGCCCCATGGGACCCCTGATGTGAAATAGCCATCAACCTTCTCCCTTCTGCGTGCTGGAAACATCCTAATGCTGCTGTTGAGATTAATCCTTTTGTACCCTTTTGACCAATCCAGCTGTGTTTTTAGTTCACTTCACTTAGTGTGATTTTTTTAATTCTGCTTTTGGCAAGAGGATAGGGGCTCATTTTTAGCAAAGTACAGCTCTTGAGTTGGGTGGGTTGGGTCAGACATCTGGACAGAAAACCCAACATCTGCACAAGAAAAAAATCCACCCCCCCACTGAAATCAGTGGCCAGGTGCCAGGTGACTTCTTGCAACTTCAGATGTCAAACATCTTTCACCATATGAAATCTTAAATGGGGACACAATTGTCCTCTTATCTGTTACAGATTAAAAGAGAAAGCTGCACTACAAAGGCCCGTGTTATATAACTCGTCTTTCCTTTTGTATTATAATAAGAAATACATGAACACTACTGTGCCTGTGTGCCTGGCTCTCCGCCAGGTCGCTTTGCATTCAAAGCCTGGCTCTGTCATCCTGTGAAAGAGAAAAAAGCCGCCGAATGGCAGATTTCCCTCTAACCCAAAGTGAGACCCACTCAAAGGAGCCTCAGAGAAGGTCTTTCTTTTGCCAATGACAGTGGAAATACACTCAACTGACAGTAGGGCTTGTTTTTTTAACGCAGTAAAACTTTCTTTGTTTGTGTTTTTATTAAAAAAAAAACCAAAAACACCTGTAATTTTTTAACACAGAAATGGCAGTAGAAACCGTCGTAAATGTTAAGCCTGGTCCCAGTTGCACTGTAAAGGTAAAACCCAGTACAGAGTGGTTTGGACAGCAACACAGTACTTGTGGCAAAAGGTGGTTTTTCTTCAAGTACAACTACAGAGTTAAGGGAATATTGTTGAAATAAAATAATATATATTTTGAAGTGACAACAATGTTACTATGTTAGACTGTTAAAAGTAAAAAAAAAAATTGGAGAAGTCCAGTTACTTGTCACTATTTGCCTCTTTGTCTTACTTGAATGCTACACACATTAAGTTGGAGATAAACCTGCTTAATTTCATATAGATATCATTCTTTCTGGGGTTTTTGATGCCTGGCAGTGGAGAGGATGGGCTGCTACTGAAGAGGTTAATGTCCTTTTAAACAAATTCCATTCCGCTCACTCCCTCACCTATTTTTGAGTCCAAAATCACCTGGATTTAGTGATCCTTGGGCCATGGCAAAACTGGGTGTTATTTAGCCCTACCTGCAGTTTGTTTTGCTAATCATTGCTGGACACTTCACTGATTTTTCCTCTTCAGTACAATATTGTGATGTTGTAAACTACCACCAGATTAAATGTGAATTACATCCACAACTCAAAGGCTCATATCAGATTAATAACGAGTGGTTGCAAGAGTACAATAGTGGCAGAGGCCACTGAGGCAGAACGGGGTGTCCGGCAGTGACATGGGCTCTCACCTCTGGGATGGGGCATGTTGTATCAGGAGACACATTTGGAGGCCAAGGCTGGAGCATCCTTGACTGCAGCTCAGGGACAGCCTGAGCTCAGGATGAAAAAAGGAGCCACAGGATAAAAAAACCTTGAATGAAGGATACCCAGGGCTGCCTTGTACCACACATGGCGCTTGTACCACGTAGCCTGAGCACAGACGTGACCAGAGCCATCCCTGTCCCCTCTTCCGTGGTGGCACCAGCTCTTGGTGAACCTGCCTTAGTAGGTGGATTGGACTAGATGATCTCCAGAGGTCCCTTCCACTCCAACCAGCCTGTGATTCTTTTGGGGTGAGTTGGATCAGCCCACTGAGTTGGCTGAGAACAAATTATTTGTGGCTTTGGTGTTGCAGGATTAGATTTCAGTTGGATTATTGATCTAAAACACCCCTCACCTACCTGCTGTGGTCAGCACTAGAGAACTCATTGACAGGGAGCAGAACCACACTGTCCAGGGTCAGGGTGGGCTTAGATGGACTACAAGAGGAGCCAGGGTTTCCTCTGCCTGTTGTGCACTGAAATAAAGGCAGGCAAGATCCATGGGAAGAGAGAACATCCCTCATCAGGTAGGTACAGTTGGGTGAAAACTACTGGAGCCAGGTGGGAAAGAAGCTGAGATGGAGATGGCATGGACCAGAGCATGATTGACAATGCTGCAAGGCCTCCTCTTTCCCCAAAGGAAGAGACATGATCCATGCCATTACCAATGGAACCCATCTCTAAGCAGATTAGGAAGTACTGGAGCCCCAGTCTAGGGAAGACCTCTTGTGAAAAGAGCAGCAGAAGGAGGACATGGCCCACCAGACGCTGCAACAAAGCAGCAAGCTGCGTGAAAGGTGGGATGTGGGTGAGAAGCTTTCCTTTAGAAATCACAGGCAATGAGTCAAACCAACTCTCCCCATGAGAAGAGCAGGAGCAGTTTCCAACAGGCACAAATATCAGAAGGATTTGTTATCTGCACAACCCCATGCTGGTTTCCGTGTCCTGGCAAGAGCACTCAGTTCACATGATCTGATAAGCATCGCCGATAAGCAACTTGTAGGGAACCATCCTTGTCTCCCTAATCGGACTGTACTTCTACCCCTCTCCATTTGATTGCACGATGCTCATTAGACCCGCAGTCATGGCTGATAAGTGGAATCACTGTGTTTTATTGAACAGCACGTGCAATTCGTTAATTTGGGAGCTGGCAGGAGCATGCCGCAGCGGGGCGATCCAAATATTATTGCTTCCAGCAGTGGTAATAGAGGCTGAAACAGGGATAATGTGCACTGATTGTATCCAGCGTGAACACAACAGGAGCAATCATGCAGGTAATCAGGCTGATTTGTGTCTCTGCTGGACTCTTACCTTATTCTGCATGAGAAGGGTGTCAGTGGGTTCTGGGCTGGACCCTCAAGCAGAAATGGGATGAAGTAATGTCAGGAGCATGGAGGCAATGATGGGGTTGGGGCTTATTTGAAGTAATTACCAACTCTTAAACACAAAGATCTGTCCAGAAGACCCCATTGCCTGGAGGTCCCTGTCTCCAGCCCAGCCAGATGGTGACACTTCACCACTACTGCGTGGTCCTTGGTGTTGTGCGAGGGCTTTTCGCTCCCCAACCATCAGCTGCCTGCAGCTCCTCAGCTCCATCCCCACATCCCTGCAGCAGGGGTGGGCAGTCAGACCACCTGCTGAATGGCCAAGTACCCACCATGGGCAATCGGGGGCCTTCAGGAGCAGGGTATGTGGGAATAGGGAGACAAATGGTCCTGGCTATGTGGTGTTTGGGAACAAACCTTAATGCAGCCTTTCTGTACTTAAAATGGGCCTGTAAGAAAGATGGGGACAGACTTTTGAGCAGGGCCTGTTGTGATAGAACAAGGGGTGATGGTTTTAAACTAAAGGAGAGGAGATTCAGGCCAGACATGAGGAAGAAATTTTTTACACTGAAGCTGATGAAACCCTGTCCCAGGTTGGCCAGAGAGGTGGTGGATGAACCATCCCTGGAGACATCCCAGGCCAGGCTGGACGGGGCTCTGAGCAACCTGAGCTGGTGAAGATGTCCCTGCCATGGCACTGGATGAGCTTTGAAGGTCCCTTCCAACCCAAACTATTCTATGATTCTGTGATTCTATGATTCTGTGATTATCTGTTTATTCTTTTCAAAAAAATCCCGAATCCCATGAAAGACCAAGTGTTTGAAGGATCTGTGACCCTGCAGAACTTTCCTCTGCTCCCACCCTACCACACACGCTGATCAAGGACACTTACGGTGCTGCTGCTGGCTGTTTATTTGGAATCACTGATAGGGCTGGAAATGGAGTAAAGCTGCAAAACCACACCTTCTGAGTTTTTAAACATATGTGTTTCTCCTTTTGTTTACAGTTGTATCCCTTAATCTCTGATAACTCACATTTCCCCCTGCCCTCCCCAATCAGACTGAGCTCGTGGTGTGGAACAGGCACTCTCAGCCCAATGGACATCACAGGGATGGAGCCCTGACAAAAACCTTCGGTGGGACACACTCTGCCTCAGGTCATACCCAAAACCCTCCTGGTCTGCAGGCAGGTGGACTCTTACGATCACCTGCACCCAGTTGTGCACATGGAGGCCGGGTGAGATTGGCAATGCTGTCTGAACGAGACAGAAATAGTCAGAGTCTTGTCTGGCAGTCAAAATCAACAGCTGATTCTAGCCCTAAATCTCATCATCCTCTTGAAATAGATCATCTGATAAATATACTCTAAATACATATATTTTTTTCCAATTGTTTTCCATTTGTTTTACCTGCACTGGGGTGTGCACGTCAGTCTACAACTGATTCTTGCTGTTCTTTGGTGAGTAGTTTTTCTGCAAGGTGAGAAGGGGCAGAACTGGCTGGTGTCACTCCGTGGGCTGCCCCGTCACCCATCTGGCTGCTCCGTCACCCTTTTTCCTGACCTCAGGGCTCCCCCTCTGTCCTCCTAGGGCTTCCACCTCCTCTCCCCAGCCAGAATTTACACAGCAGCTGCAAGTGGCCGTTGCCTTGCATAATTTTAAACTTCTACAAATAAAGGAGGATCATGACCTTGTGCACGTGGAAATTTGCAAAAGGGAGAGGAAGAAGAGGCTACAATACAGTTGTGTGACACACACACTTGTCTTCATGGCTATAAAGTGTCAAAGAGGCAAAAAACCCTGCAAAGTCATTCCTGCAGAAGGGATTTTCATGCCTTCTTATGTTCAGGGTTTTCAGGGAGAAAGGAGCCATCCCATGAACAGTGGCTGCTGGAATAACTGCATTGGAGCTTGGCCTGATTGAGATGTTGGGTTGGGTTCACTGAGCTGTTCTGCGGTTCTTTCCTGCAGCTCCTAAGAGAGTGAGGGTTGGTCCCAGAGTCACCAGATGGCAGATGGCCCCTGCAGTCTCAGAAGAGTCCACATTGCTTCTTCTCATTCTGCTGCTTCCATTTGGGCATCTGGTAGAACTCTTCCTTGGACTTCCCAAAGATATCGTGGAAATCGGCATCAGAGAGATAGCACTGCAGTGGGAGGAGAGAGCAAGGAAAGGTCAGCTTTGGCTTTTGCGGAGGCTGGGACATCTCCGTTGGCTGTGTCCCTTCCTCACGGTGCCACTGACTCCAACAGTTGCTGTCCTGCTACCTATCTGCATGGTGGGAAGTGGAACGTCCCAACAACTGCTCCTCATCCCCCTTCCCAAAGCACCAGGGGAATAAAAGCCCACCACCCCTAAGAGATTCCCTGGTTTTGAGGGGTTGTCAGGCTCTGGCTGGAATTTGGTCCCTGCTAATCAGACTGAGGCCAGATCAATCAATACTGTGTTGGAAAAGTTCTGCTGGCCAAAGTTTTGGGTGGTTTCTTAGATAGTGATTCACAGTGAAAGCATCTCCCCCCAAAATATTCCACTGGAAATCTTCACTCCCGTTGCTGGAAGGGCAGAAATTTGTGTAGATAGCAGGCTCATTGGTGATACTGAGAAGGACCTTGTAGAAGTTTAGCTTCCCCCAGCATTTTGGATAGAATAAAACACTCATGTACAGCCCAGCTGAAATACAACCATGGGCATTGCTGTGGGGCCCAGCTGTGGATCCACTCTGCAGCTCTGGGTGTTGGCCTTTGCCAGGAGATCTGCTAGGGCAAGACGTTGGTCAAACTTGTGTTGTAGAGAGTAGAGGGAATCAGCCCCCTGTGTCCACAATTTCCTCTCACATGAAGCTCCTGTTTTTTATGAGATCTATGTGTCCAGCTAGTATCTCCTTGAGCCTGAAGCAGGACTTAACAGTCAAAAGTACTAGTGCACTTAACCAAAGAGCAAGTTGCAGGTTAAACTACAAAAGCATCAAAACAGAAATGCTGTCACCTCCTTTTTAGTGGGATCCACGCCTTCTGGAAGTTCATCCACCGTCTTGTTCATCAGCACCTCTCGGGAGTAAATTCCTTCACCATTGGGCACCAAGGAAGGGCTGTTGCTGGTTTTGCTGCCATTGCTGTAGCTGTTGCTGACATTGTGGTTGAAGTGTGATTTATACTCAGTGGAAGCACTTGTCATACTTGGACCAGACAAGCTGGTCATGCTGAGGGTTCTCTTGTTCAGGCTGATGTTGTTAAGGTCCTGCCAAAGGGAGGAAAACACATCAAGAAGCTCTGGCAAAGCAAGTTGGGGGTTATCCTAGGATCTTTCTCTCTGTTGGGGTTGGGGTGACTCTTTCTGGCACTGGTTATCTGTTGGTCTTTTGCTTCAGAGTGGCAAGGAGAAAGTCTGAACTAAAACATTAGTGTAGCACCTCCACCAATGTTGCATCTCGATGTTAGGATTGCTAAAAGCACAGCACTGATGAAATAACTGAAGATACTTACAGCAGCCTCATTCTTCTCAAGATAACAGCAGGGAAAGGTACATGTGGGAGGACAGAAGGTATGATTAGATATCTACCATGTCTAAAATTTCTAAATTGCCTGCATATCCCTCCTTGTGCAAATCCCCTGTCCTTCCTTCCTGTCCAGGGCAGGACAGATCCTGTGTGACAACCACATTTGGGATTGTTTGGACCTTGTTTTCTCTGTGTTTTTGAAGATCTCCCATGCCCCTCTTGACCAGGGGCCCCACCACTGCAAACTACTCACACAACGCTTCATTGCACAATCTTGTAGCTACACACACTTTTATTTGCACGTGTAGTTTAGGAAGCAGGTGACCAGACTCCTGCTCACAGCTCTCTGCACAGGACTGGAAAAGTCCCAGGAGATCTGTGTGTATTTACGGGTTATTAATCACTTCTCCCTCTGCTTTCCACAGAGGAGCACAGCTCTGATCCTAAGGTCCCCATGCCTGCTCTGATCCTTGTGTCCTCTCCTTCGTGCCAACAGGCTGGGGGGCACGATGATGTTTAAACCCAGGTGTTTCACACCCATATGGTGGAGAAGTCACTCACCACTTTGATCTCGGATATAGCTGACACGTCTCCTAAGCTGTTCTTCATCTCTTCGTAGGACTTGCCATCCTAAAGGTAAAGAGAGTTGTAAGAAGCACAGGTCACCTTTAATTGGCACATGGTCCTCTTCTCTAAGGGAGTCAGGAGATCATATGAATTTTAAAGCCCAGTGATGCCCACTGAGGTGGCGGCAGGTGCCTCCTTCCATCCCCAGCTCCTGGAACCAGGACACTGTGCCAGAATATGAGCTTTCACTTGAAAACAGAGAAACAAATGTTCTTTAGCCTTTGCAGTTGTACAATAACAGGTGAAAATAGGAAATTAAAATACTTCAGAGAGCAGAAGGCAAATGAAGGGAAATCATATTTACTGCTGGATTTAAATCTTCTAAATTTTCAATGAATCTTGTAATGCATTCAGGATAAAATAATATTCCCTCTTTTTACCTTCCCTGATTCATTTAGATAAAGCAACAGATTTTTCAAAGCCTCAGTCCCTGAGTTCTTGCAAGTTGGTGCTATGCATTACCATCTACCTTGTATTTCCTAAAAAAGGAATATACAAGATATATTGGCAAAGCTCATGATTGTGTTTTCTTAAGCAGCCAGGAGATGTCAGTTCTTAACAGAATCGTCCAACAACGTTCCCCAACAAGAGCAAACAACGTAAACACATGGACTGCGGAGCAATCAGATTTAGACCCAAAACTGAGCAATGAACGCACACACCAGATGTTTCTGGGATGTCAACATTTTTGATTGCTTGTCTGCAGTTGCTGAAGCTGCCTACAGGGGATATTTTTAGGGGCACATACTTTATGAGCTATATCCTTGTTTTTCAGTAGGAAAACCAAACAAAAAAATCAAACCAAACCAACCAAACAAATATCCAAAACAAACTAAAAAACCCCAACAAACCAAAACAAACAAAAACCCACAGTGCCAAAAAAAAGCCCAAAACCAAATCCCAAGTTTTGACCTTAATTCTAAGCATCAACATTGTTGTAAGGGTCTGGGTATTGCTGTCTTATTTATCCAATCCAGTTCCCAAAACAGGCTCTCTACCACCAGCCCAGTTGCAAAGAAAGATGCTGCAAACCCACCTACAGGAAATAAAATATCTCTGCGTGAGTTTTCCTTCAGTGTGAAGTCCCCTGGGGACCTTCACACCATTGACCTGGCTGTCCCACCTCTAGGCTCAATCATGGGACTTCACTGGCAACCCTTTGGGCAACGAGCAGAAGGGATTGCTTGTGAACTAGCTGAACACTGATGTTCATAGAAAAAAAATAGCAGGAGACAGAAGGGACAATTAGTGGCAGCAACCAGGGAGGGTTCTGGAAATATATCACTTGGATGCTGAGATTTTCCCAACATCATCTTCCGCCTTTTTTGTTCCTAAACCCTACACACCAGTGCCATCGGGTGGCAGGAATTTAGGTGCACAGCCTGGCAGCATTGCTTGCTGTTTGTTACGAACAGATATGCTGGCTCTATTAACCGCAAAAATCTCTCCAGGATCGGCCTTTATTCTCGATATATTCTGTGCTGCTTGCATAGTCTACATGGAGTGCATCGCTCCTTCCTCCATCCAATCATGTCTGCTCTACATTCTCCTCCTGAAATGACCTGAATCCCATGTATTTGAAAGAGGAGATAAAGGACTTCTTTCATTCCCAGGCATCTCTCCTGGGGCAGGCTTACATTTCTATATAGCGAAGAGCTGGTATTCATAAATCAGGTTTTGAGAAGGCTTGTATGTAGGCACCAAGGGTGACCGTGCTCGGGAGCTCCTGGGCTCTGATGGGCAGTCTGCAAACGTGGACACGAGACCTGTATGCTCACATCTTTCTTTTCACTAGAGTTTACCCTTTAAGCTGGGTCATAAATTTTACTCTGTGACTGCATTTTGAAAAACGAGCATTGATATCCCTTTTTTTTAATGATGGGGGGTGCTTCTGTTTTCACTCTGAACTTGATTTTACTACTAGCAGCCCAAACATATTTTTGGCTGAAATCACAAACCTGATTTGGAACCTAATATATATATAATAAAAAAATCAATATTTTGAATTGAAGCACATCTATTTATATTTGCAAAAGCCTCAGTTTTGCCAAACAGGTACTTTTTGTTGGCAAAGGAGTAGAAGCTGCTCAGGTACCACTAGGAAGCCGTGAAGCTCAGGACATGTCGTAGGAAGGTTTTACTCCATGCACCATAAGGGACAAGTTCACTGACAATCACACCCTTTAAACACTGCTGAGCATGTGTCCATACCGCTGGGCTTCTCCAGCAACTTACGCTCCATTTGTAGGGGTCCCAAGCGTTGAACCATCCTGTGAAGTTGAGGGGTTCATAGCCCTGCTTCACCAGAATTATCGGCGTTGCCAAGTCTCTCCCTGCTGGATGGGTCTTGAGATACTCCTTAGCTGAGGCAATGGCCTCGTTCTTCTCATATGTGTTGGAGGCTTTGCCAATCCAAAGGAAAATCTGCAAGGAGAGAAGGTGGTGAAGATCAGTGAGTAGCTAGGACCTGTGCAGACATGGCTGTTTGCTCACCCCTGCCAACTGAAGCAGAGATAAAATGGGAAATGTTTCCCAATAGTCCCCTGGGAATTTGGTCCCAAATTTACTCCCAGCCAAGAAGGACTTTGCTTCTGTGACAAAGCATAAATATTTCAGAAAACAGCTCTCACATGCTTGAAGGTAGCTAAACCCCATCCTTGCATGGCCAAAAGCTCCAATGGCCTCAGAAAGTAAAGCCCTCGGAGTCAGTTTCCAATATCCTAAAGCAAGTTGTCACCACTGGTGCTGGGAAATGAGGGGGAGTGTTTCTAGGTGCCACCCCCTTGTCTGAGCTGGCAAAGACTGGAGCAGGTCCAGGTCTTCTTGCCTCAGAGCAAGGCATGGACCAGGTGTCTCCATCTCCCCTTTTCTTGCAATACCACCTGACTCATGTGTTTTGTATCTGGGTGAGAAGGATTGGACATACACCTGCTTGTCTGACCAAGCACCATGAAGGGTTTGGAGATGGGACAGAAGGTGTATTGCCCTCGGTTTCAAGTTGAATGACAGATTCAAGCAAATTAAGTCATAACCTCTTTGAAAATATGTCTGGGGGGAAGAGGAGGAGGCATCAGTGCTGACCTCTTCCCATGTGTCTAGCAGCATGACATCATCTTCATCCAAGTCTTCCTGGCAGAAGCCCACCACTTCTGTCATGATGAATCGACCTGTCTGGTTGGAGCACTCGAAGAGGCGAGGCTGGTAGTGTGCGACCTGCTCTTGAAACCTTCCTCATGCATGGCAGGGAAAGAAAAAAAGAGAAGAGATGGAAACTTTTCCCTCGTGGTTCCCAGCTGGGCTGTGCTGCTGCTTGTCATGACCTCGATGGAAGAGGTGGGAACATGGTGCTGATTCTTGGACCATTTTAACAATTTTTAAAGGTAACTTTTTCTCCACTCAAAGAGTGCAAAAGCAGAACCCTCCTCTCATTGTGGAAATGAGCCTGATGTCAGGCGAAACCCACATCAGATCACTTGGTTGCAAAGGAACCCATCACCTGCCCAGAGGGATGGAGAAATCCAGGTCGTTCAAAAGCAGATTTAGTTTCATGACTCTTCTGCGTCTGCTGGTAAAGCTAATAATGGCTGGAAATGGAGCATGTGGTTCATGTAACCCTTATTATTATGATTATTATTATATTTTTTTAATCATTTTGGTTGGACAAGATTTGGGATGCATTTACTGTAGGGAAAGGAGAGTGTAGAACAATCTTGTCTGCAGGGTTTGGATATGGAGCTCCTACTTCACAGCAGGCCTGACCCAAAACCTCGGAAAGAGACATTTTAGTGTGGTTTCTGACGAAGCTTTGGTGATATTCTGACCTCATGCTCCCTTTAGTGAGGACACAGTATCAAAGTGCCTACCCACCTTCCTGCAAAGTTTTGATCCCTTGACTAATGTCAGTTGGCCAAGCCCAGAGGAACAAGGAGGTCACTGTTACCTCTTTTCACTGGCATAAGGTGCTTTGCCTCCCAAGGCTTCCCAGAACTCTGCTGGCTCTTGTCCTTCTGAAATAGTGTGCTTGTCCCGTCTGGAAACGATGTCAGCCACCATTTTTGCCATCTCCCTCTCATCTCCGCTGCATCCCTGTGTTCAGGACAAAGATTGGAGTTAGGGACAGACTGGAAAAACTTATTTGTGGGGCTGGCTTAGTTCTACCCTCCTCAGGAGAGTTTTAGACATGCTTGAATGCTTTTGAGGGTCTCATCTGAGCTGGTCACTCAGAATCCATTTATACTACTTGAAAGGACATTCAGTGCAGTCAATGGCACCTAGAGCAAAACTCATATAATTGTAGAATGGTTTGAGTTAGAAGGGAACTTTAAAGATCATCTAGTCCAACCTCCCTGCCATGGGCAGGGCTCTCTCTCACTAGTGGCATCTTTCACTAGATCAGCTTGCTCAAAGCCCCATCCAACTCGATCTCAAGCACTGGAAATGTTGGGATATCTGCAACTTCTCTGGGCCAACCTTCTGTTTCAGTCTGATCTACCATCTCATCTTGAAACACATGACTAACCCGGGATAAATGAGTATGCTCTAATCCTGAGTAATTTCTTACAGCTGGAGAACCTGGGGTGCTTTTTTCAGTTGAAAGCTGCAGGAACACCTAAAATGAGGTGAGATGAACCCCAAGATGAGTTACTTCAGTAGAGAGAGGGCTGTTACTGCGGATCTTCCACAGACGGAGCCTTTTTCTGGTGACACCTTTCTCCATTGAAATTAATGGGCTACCTGCCCAAGGATACACCTCCACAGCTCAGTGGTGGTAGGAGACTTAAGCCCCACACCAGCAATTTTGGCTTCCTTCAGCTGCCTCCCCTGGACTCCCTGCAGTCTCACCTTCCCACACCACAGGTAGCAGACTTGGCTGGTCGTCAGCAGGAAGACATCATTGGAGTTGAGCGATGAGGCCCGGGCTGGCACCTCGGTGGCCTTTGTGTTCATCTCATCTGTGCCCCTCACCTGGAAGAGGCGAATTGCCGGCTCGGGAGTGGTTTTCTGACCCCGGCTCGTGCCACCCTGCAAGGAAACGCAGAGAAGGATGGTACTGGGAGGAGAAGAGGACATGCAAATCCAGGGTGTGTCTGATTTGAGGAGAAAGACTTTTCGGCTGACAACCTTCCGTGCTGCTGCAATGACAGACCATGGTCCTGTACAGAGGAAACCCAAATACCTTCTGGTTCCAGGTCAGAATAAAACCCACATGGCATAACTTCCACATTTCTCCCTGATTACTCTGAGTCTTGACCAGCATCCATCAAGATGTTCAAGTTCAATGTGAGCAGATCTTGGTGTCTGCAAAGCATTTGCCACGTAGACTGGGCAAGGCAGCTGGGATCTGATTTCCAGGTGCACTCAGCTTAGCTGAACATCTGCCATAGCAGCTGTATGGTGGGACCAACACTGAGAGCTGAGGGCAATCCCCATCTTCCC